>NW_027140492.1:110000-115000 GCF_036365525.1 Heterodontus francisci | reverse complement strand
TGAGCCCAAAATAATTTCAGAGTGTGGAAACCTGATCCAAAAAGGTCGAAAAGAACGGCCAGAGATCAAGTCCGAAAGGGGAAATCAGTAACAAGCAAGCAGAGTAATCATTAACCAAAAAGCGCAAAATTATGTTAAAAGTGTGAAATCATTAACCAAAAAGTCGAAAATAATGTCCAGAGACCAAGTCCGAAAGTACAAATAATTAACCAGTAAGCAGAGTCATCATTAACCAAAAATCGCAAAAGTAAGTAAAAAGTGTGAAATCATTAACCAAAAATCGCAAAAGTAAGTAAAAAGTGTGAAATCATTAACCAAAAACTCGAAAATAATGTCCAGAGACTAAGTCCGAAAGGGCAAATGGTTAACCAGTAAGCAGAGTAATCATTAACCAAAAATCGCAAAAGTAAGTAAGAAGTGTGAAATCATTAACCAAAAATCGCAAAAGTAAGTAAAAAGTGTGAAATCATTAACCAAAAACTCGAAAATAATGTCCAGAGACCAAGTCCGAAAGGGCAAATGGTTAACCAGTAAGCAGAGTAATCATTAACCAAAAAGGGCAAAAGTAAGTAAAAAGTATGAAATCATTAACCAAAAAGCACAAAATTAAGTTAAAAGTGTGAAATCATTAACCAAAAAGTCGAAAATAATCTCCAGAGACTAAGTGCGAAAGGGCAAATGGTTAACCAGTAAGCAGAGTCATCATTAACCAAAAATCGCAAAAGTAAGTAAAAAGTGTGAAATCATTAACCAAAAACCCGAAAATAATGTCCAGAGACTAAGTCCAAAAGGGCAAATGGTTAACCAGTAAGCAGAGTAATCATTAACCAAAAATCGCAAAAGTAAGTAAAAAGTGTGAAATCATTAACCAAAAACTCGAAAATAATCTCCAGAGACTAAGTCCGAAAGGGCAAATGGTTAACCAGTAAGCAGAGTAATCATTAACCAAAAATCGCAAAAGTAAGTAAAAAGTGTGAAATCATTAACCAAAAACCCGAAAATAATGTCCAGAGACTAAGTCCGAAAGGGCAAATGGTTAACCAGTAAGCAGAGTAATCATTAACCAAAAATCGCAAAAGTAAGTAAAAAGTGTGAAATCATTAACCAAAAACTCGAAAATAATGTCCAGAGACTAAGTCCGAAAGGGCAAATGGTTAACCAGTAAGCAGAGTAATCATTAACCAAAAGGCGCAAAAGTAAGTAAAAAGTATGAAATCAGTAACCAAAAAGCGCAAAAATATGTTAAAAGTGTGAAATCATTAACCAAAAACTCGAAAATAATGTGCAGAGACTAAGTCCGAAAGGGCAAATAATTAACCAGTAAGCAGAGTAATCATTAACCAAAAATCGCAAAAATATGTTAAAAGTGTGAAATCATTAACCAAAAACTCGAAAATAATGTCCAGAGACTAAGTCCGAAAGGGCAAATGGTTAACCAGTAAGCAGAGTAATCATTAACCAAAAATCGCAAAAGTAAGTAAAAAGTGTGAAATCATTAACCAAAAACTCGAAAATAATCTCCAGAGACTAAGTCCGAAAGGGCAAATGGTTAACCAGTAAGCAGAGTAATCATTAACCAAAAGGCGCAAAAGTAAGTAAAAAGTATGAAATCATTAACCAAAAAGCGCAAAAATATGTTAAAAGTGTGAAATCATTAACCAAAAAGTCGAAAATAATGTGCAGAGACTAAGTCCGAAAGGGCAAATGGTTAACCAGTAAGCAGAGTAATCATTAACCAAAAAGCGCAAAAATATGTTAAAAGTGTGAAATCATTAACCAAAAACTCGAAAATAATGTGCAGAGACTAAGTCCGAAAGGGCAAATGGTTAACCAGTAAGCAGAGTAATCATTAACCAAAAATCGCAAAAGTAAGTAAAAAGTGTGAAATCATTAACCAAAAACTCGAAAATAATCTCCAGAGACTAAGTCCGAAAGGGCAAATGGTTAACCAGTAAGCAGAGTAATCATTAACCAAAAAGGGCAAAAGTAAGTAAAAAGTATGAAATCATTAACCAAAAAGCACAAAATTAAGTTAAAAGTGTGAAATCATTAACCAAAATGTCGAAAACAATGTCCAGAGACTAAGTCCGAAAGGGCAAATGGTTAACCAGTAAGCAGAGTAATCATTAACCAAAAAGGGCAAAAGTAAGTAAAAAGTATGAAATCATTAACCAAAAAGCACAAAATTAAGTTAAAAGTGTGAAATCATTAACCAAAATGTCGAAAATAATGTCCAGAGACTAAGTCCGAAAGGGCAAATGGTTAACCAGTAAGCAGAGTAATCATTAACCAAAAATCGCAAAAGTAAGTAAAAAGTGTGAAATCATTAACCAAAAAGCGCAAAAATATGTTAAAAGTGTGAAATCATTAACCAAAAACTCGAAAATAATGTGCAGAGACTAAGTCCAAAAGGGCAAATGGTTAACCAGTAAGCAGAGTAATCATTAACCAAAATGCGCAAAAGTAAGTAAAAAGTGTGAAATCATTAACCAAAAATCGCAAAAGTAAGTAAAAAGTGTGAAATCATTAACCAAAAACTCGAAAATAATCTCCAGAGACTAAGTCCGAAAGGGCAAATGGTTAACCAGTAAGCAGAGTAATCATTAACCAAAAATCGCAAAAGTAAGTAAAAAGTGTGAAATCATTAACCAAAAACTCGAAAATAATGTCCAGAGACTAAGTCCAAAAGGGCAAATGGTTAACCAGTAAGCAGAGTAATCATTAACCAAAAAGCGCAAAAGTAAGTAAAAAGTATGAAATCATTAACCAAAAACTCGAAAATAATGTGCAGAGACTAAGTCCGAAAGGGCAAATGGTTAACCAGTAAGCAGAGTAATCATTAACCAAAAAGCGCAAAAATATGTTAAAAGTGTGAAATCATTAACCAAAAACTCGAAAATAATGTCCAGAGACTAAGTCCGAAAGGGCAAATGGTTAACCAGTAAGCAGAGTAATCATTAACCAAAATGCGCAAAAGTAAGTAAAAAGTGTGAAATCATTAACCAAAAATCGCAAAAGTAAGTAAAAAGTGTGAAATCATTAACCAAAAACTCGAAAATAATCTCCAGAGACTAAGTCCGAAAGGGCAAATAATTAACCAGTAAGCAGAGTAATCATTAACCAAAAAGCGCAAAAATATGTTAAAAGTGTGAAATCATTAACCAAAAACTCGAAAATAATGTCCAGAGACTAAGTCCGAAAGGGCAAATAATTAACCAGTAAGCAGAGTAATCATTAACCAAAAAGCGCAAAAGTAAGTAAAAAGTGTGAAATCATTAACCAAAAAGTCGAAAATAATGCCCAGAGACTAAGTCCGAAAGGGCAAATGGTTAACCAGAAAATCCGTCGAATAATGTCCAGAGACTAAGTCCGAAAGGGCAAATGGTTAACCAGTGGAAGGGCGATCAAGCGGAAAAATTTGCCCCGGTTACCCGGGATGGAGTTCCAGAGGTCCGGCCAGAGTTGTCAAATTCGTCCCGCTGATCGGACGCTTGTCATTCGGGTGGCTGGGGGTTGGCGGGGTATCTGCACAGTAGTAGGAGGTGGCAAGTCGGGACTTGGACGTTTATTCCAAGAGTCCACCCGAGCCTCCAGGTCTGCAGAGACCGACCCTAGCTGCCGCCCAACCGACTTTTAAGCCTTTTTCGGATGGGGATTTTTTCCCATTTTCGTCCATTTTTCGGGTTTTCTGTCGGGCTTAATAGGCGGCAGCCTGACCCCCGGCCGAGGCGGGGGGCGCACTCTCCCTTGCGTAAGGGTCCGGATTTGCCCCGGAAAGTGCCCCCGACGGCCTCCCGACCCGGGTGCCTGCAGGGCGGGGGAAAGGGTAGTCCCAGCCGCAGGAAATCATTAACCAAAAGACTTAGCCGTCGGGGCAGAGGCTAAGACCCGGGCTGGTGAAATCATTAACCAAAAGGAATGCACCCTTTTCCGAAAGTGCAGGCCGAAATAAGGCGAGCCTTGGGCCGGGAAGGCCAAAACCCCCAACTCATGGAAGTGTATGGGGTCGGACTCGGCGACTTTCCCGGGCCCCGAGTTGACCTTTCCCCACGGGGGCGGTCAAGTTGCTCCCGCCAAGAGGGCACGTTGCATTTGCTGCCGCTCTAGTCCCCGGGCTAGTTAATCAGTTGCCGTCGGAAGTCCCGATGCCGAAATGAAAAATGGCCGTTGCGGCGATTTGGCGCCTCATTTTCGGAAGGACTACCGGCAGGCAACCCGCCGAATTGACACTTGCGATTCGGGTGGCTGGGGGTTGGCGGGGTACCCGGAGATTTTCGGGAACTCGATTTTCAGAACTTTTGCTGGCAGCGGTTGCACTTGCAAAGTGGCCGAAGAAGTGCTCCCTCAAGGAAGGACCTTCTTTTGAAATAAAAGACCTTCCGAAGAGTGCCTGGAAGTCATTTATGAGCATTTAAGGGTAAATCTGGCGGACTTTCCATGCTCTGTTGCCGGCTCTGAAATATCGCACAGTTGGGTCTAGGCCGGTAGACTGGCTGTGAAAACAGACAAAGTGTTTTGGCGAGCGAGAGAAAACAAGGCCTTGGAACAGATTGGGGGGTGCGGAGGCACACCACACCCACAGGAAAAGAATTAATAAAAAAAAAACCAAAGTCTTATGACATGTCTGTTGGTACAGTGAGAAAAGCAAAGAAGGGAGGCTGCGATGGCAGAGCAAAGCCGACCTTCATACAGATATACATGTCAAAGAAAGAAACTATGCCCGCAAAAGACTTGGTGCGAAATAACAAGGCTCCTTGTGAACGGTTATCTTTGTCTGTCAGGCGCAGATTGTGGCGGCGTCGCCTGGTTTCCTTGGGTTGCACTACATGTATGTCCTATTCTCAAACGAAAAGTGCGTGCCCAGAATTTTGTCCAAGTTAGGCGACGCACGCCGGCTGGCATCACCTCTCCGTGCGAGCGCCGAAAGCTTTGGTCGACCTGTTTGGCTACGCTGGTCGCGGTTGCTCCTTACAGTGATGGGGACGGAAAACCGATGCGAG
>NW_027140492.1:92500-97500 GCF_036365525.1 Heterodontus francisci | reverse complement strand
GGGCCTCCGGCGCCGTCAGCCGGGGTACGTCCCAGGCCGGCCGGACGGCGGGCAGCCGGAGGCAACGGCCTGGAACGGAGCCAGACTTGAGTCGTTCCGTGTGCCGTGGGCAAAAAGGCAGGGCTGCGGGTCAGCGCAGTTTGGCAAACCTAGCCGCAAGTGCGGGAAGGGCGGAGGAGCACACGGACGCCGCCTTCCCAAACTGAGCCCAAAGTGCCCAGGCATGCCCCCTTGATCTCGCCTAATCAGTGAGCCCAAAATAATTTCAGAGTGTGGAAACCTGATCCAAAAAGGTCGAAAAGAACGGCCAGAGATCAAGTCCGAAAGGGGAAATCAGTAACAAGCAAGCAGAGTAATCATTAACCAAAAAGCGCAAAATTATGTTAAAAGTGTGAAATCATTAACCAAAAAGTCGAAAATAATGTCCAGAGACCAAGTCCGAAAGTACAAATAATTAACCAGTAAGCAGAGTCATCATTAACCAAAAATCGCAAAAGTAAGTAAAAAGTGTGAAATCATTAACCAAAAATCGCAAAAGTAAGTAAAAAGTGTGAAATCATTAACCAAAAACTCGAAAATAATGTCCAGAGACTAAGTCCGAAAGGGCAAATGGTTAACCAGTAAGCAGAGTAATCATTAACCAAAAATCGCAAAAGTAAGTAAGAAGTGTGAAATCATTAACCAAAAATCGCAAAAGTAAGTAAAAAGTGTGAAATCATTAACCAAAAACTCGAAAATAATGTCCAGAGACCAAGTCCGAAAGGGCAAATGGTTAACCAGTAAGCAGAGTAATCATTAACCAAAAAGGGCAAAAGTAAGTAAAAAGTATGAAATCATTAACCAAAAAGCACAAAATTAAGTTAAAAGTGTGAAATCATTAACCAAAAAGTCGAAAATAATCTCCAGAGACTAAGTGCGAAAGGGCAAATGGTTAACCAGTAAGCAGAGTCATCATTAACCAAAAATCGCAAAAGTAAGTAAAAAGTGTGAAATCATTAACCAAAAACCCGAAAATAATGTCCAGAGACTAAGTCCAAAAGGGCAAATGGTTAACCAGTAAGCAGAGTAATCATTAACCAAAAATCGCAAAAGTAAGTAAAAAGTGTGAAATCATTAACCAAAAACTCGAAAATAATCTCCAGAGACTAAGTCCGAAAGGGCAAATGGTTAACCAGTAAGCAGAGTAATCATTAACCAAAAATCGCAAAAGTAAGTAAAAAGTGTGAAATCATTAACCAAAAACCCGAAAATAATGTCCAGAGACTAAGTCCGAAAGGGCAAATGGTTAACCAGTAAGCAGAGTAATCATTAACCAAAAATCGCAAAAGTAAGTAAAAAGTGTGAAATCATTAACCAAAAACTCGAAAATAATGTCCAGAGACTAAGTCCGAAAGGGCAAATGGTTAACCAGTAAGCAGAGTAATCATTAACCAAAAGGCGCAAAAGTAAGTAAAAAGTATGAAATCAGTAACCAAAAAGCGCAAAAATATGTTAAAAGTGTGAAATCATTAACCAAAAACTCGAAAATAATGTGCAGAGACTAAGTCCGAAAGGGCAAATAATTAACCAGTAAGCAGAGTAATCATTAACCAAAAATCGCAAAAATATGTTAAAAGTGTGAAATCATTAACCAAAAACTCGAAAATAATGTCCAGAGACTAAGTCCGAAAGGGCAAATGGTTAACCAGTAAGCAGAGTAATCATTAACCAAAAATCGCAAAAGTAAGTAAAAAGTGTGAAATCATTAACCAAAAACTCGAAAATAATCTCCAGAGACTAAGTCCGAAAGGGCAAATGGTTAACCAGTAAGCAGAGTAATCATTAACCAAAAGGCGCAAAAGTAAGTAAAAAGTATGAAATCATTAACCAAAAAGCGCAAAAATATGTTAAAAGTGTGAAATCATTAACCAAAAAGTCGAAAATAATGTGCAGAGACTAAGTCCGAAAGGGCAAATGGTTAACCAGTAAGCAGAGTAATCATTAACCAAAAAGCGCAAAAATATGTTAAAAGTGTGAAATCATTAACCAAAAACTCGAAAATAATGTGCAGAGACTAAGTCCGAAAGGGCAAATGGTTAACCAGTAAGCAGAGTAATCATTAACCAAAAATCGCAAAAGTAAGTAAAAAGTGTGAAATCATTAACCAAAAACTCGAAAATAATCTCCAGAGACTAAGTCCGAAAGGGCAAATGGTTAACCAGTAAGCAGAGTAATCATTAACCAAAAAGGGCAAAAGTAAGTAAAAAGTATGAAATCATTAACCAAAAAGCACAAAATTAAGTTAAAAGTGTGAAATCATTAACCAAAATGTCGAAAACAATGTCCAGAGACTAAGTCCGAAAGGGCAAATGGTTAACCAGTAAGCAGAGTAATCATTAACCAAAAAGGGCAAAAGTAAGTAAAAAGTATGAAATCATTAACCAAAAAGCACAAAATTAAGTTAAAAGTGTGAAATCATTAACCAAAATGTCGAAAATAATGTCCAGAGACTAAGTCCGAAAGGGCAAATGGTTAACCAGTAAGCAGAGTAATCATTAACCAAAAATCGCAAAAGTAAGTAAAAAGTGTGAAATCATTAACCAAAAAGCGCAAAAATATGTTAAAAGTGTGAAATCATTAACCAAAAACTCGAAAATAATGTGCAGAGACTAAGTCCAAAAGGGCAAATGGTTAACCAGTAAGCAGAGTAATCATTAACCAAAATGCGCAAAAGTAAGTAAAAAGTGTGAAATCATTAACCAAAAATCGCAAAAGTAAGTAAAAAGTGTGAAATCATTAACCAAAAACTCGAAAATAATCTCCAGAGACTAAGTCCGAAAGGGCAAATGGTTAACCAGTAAGCAGAGTAATCATTAACCAAAAATCGCAAAAGTAAGTAAAAAGTGTGAAATCATTAACCAAAAACTCGAAAATAATGTCCAGAGACTAAGTCCAAAAGGGCAAATGGTTAACCAGTAAGCAGAGTAATCATTAACCAAAAAGCGCAAAAGTAAGTAAAAAGTATGAAATCATTAACCAAAAACTCGAAAATAATGTGCAGAGACTAAGTCCGAAAGGGCAAATGGTTAACCAGTAAGCAGAGTAATCATTAACCAAAAAGCGCAAAAATATGTTAAAAGTGTGAAATCATTAACCAAAAACTCGAAAATAATGTCCAGAGACTAAGTCCGAAAGGGCAAATGGTTAACCAGTAAGCAGAGTAATCATTAACCAAAATGCGCAAAAGTAAGTAAAAAGTGTGAAATCATTAACCAAAAATCGCAAAAGTAAGTAAAAAGTGTGAAATCATTAACCAAAAACTCGAAAATAATCTCCAGAGACTAAGTCCGAAAGGGCAAATAATTAACCAGTAAGCAGAGTAATCATTAACCAAAAAGCGCAAAAATATGTTAAAAGTGTGAAATCATTAACCAAAAACTCGAAAATAATGTCCAGAGACTAAGTCCGAAAGGGCAAATAATTAACCAGTAAGCAGAGTAATCATTAACCAAAAAGCGCAAAAGTAAGTAAAAAGTGTGAAATCATTAACCAAAAAGTCGAAAATAATGCCCAGAGACTAAGTCCGAAAGGGCAAATGGTTAACCAGAAAATCCGTCGAATAATGTCCAGAGACTAAGTCCGAAAGGGCAAATGGTTAACCAGTGGAAGGGCGATCAAGCGGAAAAATTTGCCCCGGTTACCCGGGATGGAGTTCCAGAGGTCCGGCCAGAGTTGTCAAATTCGTCCCGCTGATCGGACGCTTGTCATTCGGGTGGCTGGGGGTTGGCGGGGTATCTGCACAGTAGTAGGAGGTGGCAAGTCGGGACTTGGACGTTTATTCCAAGAGTCCACCCGAGCCTCCAGGTCTGCAGAGACCGACCCTAGCTGCCGCCCAACCGACTTTTAAGCCTTTTTCGGATGGGGATTTTTTCCCATTTTCGTCCATTTTTCGGGTTTTCTGTCGGGCTTAATAGGCGGCAGCCTGACCCCCGGCCGAGGCGGGGGGCGCACTCTCCCTTGCGTAAGGGTCCGGATTTGCCCCGGAAAGTGCCCCCGACGGCCTCCCGACCCGGGTGCCTGCAGGGCGGGGGAAAGGGTAGTCCCAGCCGCAGGAAATCATTAACCAAAAGACTTAGCCGTCGGGGCAGAGGCTAAGACCCGGGCTGGTGAAATCATTAACCAAAAGGAATGCACCCTTTTCCGAAAGTGCAGGCCGAAATAAGGCGAGCCTTGGGCCGGGAAGGCCAAAACCCCCAACTCATGGAAGTGTATGGGGTCGGACTCGGCGACTTTCCCGGGCCCCGAGTTGACCTTTCCCCACGGGGGCGGTCAAGTTGCTCCCGCCAAGAGGGCACGTTGCATTTGCTGCCGCTCTAGTCCCCGGGCTAGTTAATCAGTTGCCGTCGGAAGTCCCGATGCCGAAATGAAAAATGGCCGTTGCGGCGATTTGGCGCCTCATTTTCGGAAGGACTACCGGCAGGCAACCCGCCGAATTGACACTTGCGATTCGGGTGGCTGGGGGTTGGCGGGGTACCCGGAGATTTTCGGGAACTCGATTTTCAGAACTTTTGCTGGCAGCGGTTGCACTTGCAAAGTGGCCGAAGAAGTGCTCCCTCAAGGAAGGACCTTCTTTTGAAATAAAAGACCTTCCGAAGAGTGCCTGGAAGTCATTTATGAGCATTTAAGGGTAAATCTGGCGGACTTTCCATGCTCTGTTGCCGGCTCTGAAATATCGCACAGTTGGGTCTAGGCCGGTAGACTGGCTGTGAAAACAGACAAAGTGTTTTGGCGAGCGAGAGAAAACAAGGCCTTGGAACAGATTGGGGGGTGCGGAGGCACACCACACCCACAGGAAAAGAATTAATAAAAAAAAAACCAAAGTCTTATGACATGTCTGTTGGTACAGTGAGAAAAGCAAAGAAGGGAGGCTGCGATGGCAGAGCAAAGCCGACCTTCATACAGATATACATGTCAAAGAAAGAAACTATGCCCGCAAAAGACTTGGTGCGAAATAACAAGGC
>NW_027140492.1:75000-80000 GCF_036365525.1 Heterodontus francisci | reverse complement strand
ACTCACCCCGCTGAATGCCCGGCCCCGGGCACCCTCCGGCGCCGGGGCCATAACTTCGGGGAGGGAGGTCCGAGCTCCGCGCGGTCGACGGCAGGTGAAAGGGGCCGGTGCGCCGCGGAAGGCGACAGCAGTCCCGTCAGGCTGCACCTCTGCTCGGGCGAACGGCGTCAGGAAAAGGGGAGAGCACTTCCCCACCGATAGCTCCGGAACGCCCGGACCCATTGGCCCGCGGCACCGGTGGCTGCTAGAGGGCCTCCGGCGCCGTCAGCCGGGGTACGTCCCAGGCCGGCCGGACGGCGGGCAGCCGGAGGCAACGGCCTGGAACGGAGCCAGACTTGAGTCGTTCCGTGTGCCGTGGGCAAAAAGGCAGGGCTGCGGGTCAGCGCAGTTTGGCAAACCTAGCCGCAAGTGCGGGAAGGGCGGAGGAGCACACGGACGCCGCCTTCCCAAACTGAGCCCAAAGTGCCCAGGCATGCCCCCTTGATCTCGCCTAATCAGTGAGCCCAAAATAATTTCAGAGTGTGGAAACCTGATCCAAAAAGGTCGAAAAGAACGGCCAGAGATCAAGTCCGAAAGGGGAAATCAGTAACAAGCAAGCAGAGTAATCATTAACCAAAAAGCGCAAAATTATGTTAAAAGTGTGAAATCATTAACCAAAAAGTCGAAAATAATGTCCAGAGACCAAGTCCGAAAGTACAAATAATTAACCAGTAAGCAGAGTCATCATTAACCAAAAATCGCAAAAGTAAGTAAAAAGTGTGAAATCATTAACCAAAAATCGCAAAAGTAAGTAAAAAGTGTGAAATCATTAACCAAAAACTCGAAAATAATGTCCAGAGACTAAGTCCGAAAGGGCAAATGGTTAACCAGTAAGCAGAGTAATCATTAACCAAAAATCGCAAAAGTAAGTAAGAAGTGTGAAATCATTAACCAAAAATCGCAAAAGTAAGTAAAAAGTGTGAAATCATTAACCAAAAACTCGAAAATAATGTCCAGAGACCAAGTCCGAAAGGGCAAATGGTTAACCAGTAAGCAGAGTAATCATTAACCAAAAAGGGCAAAAGTAAGTAAAAAGTATGAAATCATTAACCAAAAAGCACAAAATTAAGTTAAAAGTGTGAAATCATTAACCAAAAAGTCGAAAATAATCTCCAGAGACTAAGTGCGAAAGGGCAAATGGTTAACCAGTAAGCAGAGTCATCATTAACCAAAAATCGCAAAAGTAAGTAAAAAGTGTGAAATCATTAACCAAAAACCCGAAAATAATGTCCAGAGACTAAGTCCAAAAGGGCAAATGGTTAACCAGTAAGCAGAGTAATCATTAACCAAAAATCGCAAAAGTAAGTAAAAAGTGTGAAATCATTAACCAAAAACTCGAAAATAATCTCCAGAGACTAAGTCCGAAAGGGCAAATGGTTAACCAGTAAGCAGAGTAATCATTAACCAAAAATCGCAAAAGTAAGTAAAAAGTGTGAAATCATTAACCAAAAACCCGAAAATAATGTCCAGAGACTAAGTCCGAAAGGGCAAATGGTTAACCAGTAAGCAGAGTAATCATTAACCAAAAATCGCAAAAGTAAGTAAAAAGTGTGAAATCATTAACCAAAAACTCGAAAATAATGTCCAGAGACTAAGTCCGAAAGGGCAAATGGTTAACCAGTAAGCAGAGTAATCATTAACCAAAAGGCGCAAAAGTAAGTAAAAAGTATGAAATCAGTAACCAAAAAGCGCAAAAATATGTTAAAAGTGTGAAATCATTAACCAAAAACTCGAAAATAATGTGCAGAGACTAAGTCCGAAAGGGCAAATAATTAACCAGTAAGCAGAGTAATCATTAACCAAAAATCGCAAAAATATGTTAAAAGTGTGAAATCATTAACCAAAAACTCGAAAATAATGTCCAGAGACTAAGTCCGAAAGGGCAAATGGTTAACCAGTAAGCAGAGTAATCATTAACCAAAAATCGCAAAAGTAAGTAAAAAGTGTGAAATCATTAACCAAAAACTCGAAAATAATCTCCAGAGACTAAGTCCGAAAGGGCAAATGGTTAACCAGTAAGCAGAGTAATCATTAACCAAAAGGCGCAAAAGTAAGTAAAAAGTATGAAATCATTAACCAAAAAGCGCAAAAATATGTTAAAAGTGTGAAATCATTAACCAAAAAGTCGAAAATAATGTGCAGAGACTAAGTCCGAAAGGGCAAATGGTTAACCAGTAAGCAGAGTAATCATTAACCAAAAAGCGCAAAAATATGTTAAAAGTGTGAAATCATTAACCAAAAACTCGAAAATAATGTGCAGAGACTAAGTCCGAAAGGGCAAATGGTTAACCAGTAAGCAGAGTAATCATTAACCAAAAATCGCAAAAGTAAGTAAAAAGTGTGAAATCATTAACCAAAAACTCGAAAATAATCTCCAGAGACTAAGTCCGAAAGGGCAAATGGTTAACCAGTAAGCAGAGTAATCATTAACCAAAAAGGGCAAAAGTAAGTAAAAAGTATGAAATCATTAACCAAAAAGCACAAAATTAAGTTAAAAGTGTGAAATCATTAACCAAAATGTCGAAAACAATGTCCAGAGACTAAGTCCGAAAGGGCAAATGGTTAACCAGTAAGCAGAGTAATCATTAACCAAAAAGGGCAAAAGTAAGTAAAAAGTATGAAATCATTAACCAAAAAGCACAAAATTAAGTTAAAAGTGTGAAATCATTAACCAAAATGTCGAAAATAATGTCCAGAGACTAAGTCCGAAAGGGCAAATGGTTAACCAGTAAGCAGAGTAATCATTAACCAAAAATCGCAAAAGTAAGTAAAAAGTGTGAAATCATTAACCAAAAAGCGCAAAAATATGTTAAAAGTGTGAAATCATTAACCAAAAACTCGAAAATAATGTGCAGAGACTAAGTCCAAAAGGGCAAATGGTTAACCAGTAAGCAGAGTAATCATTAACCAAAATGCGCAAAAGTAAGTAAAAAGTGTGAAATCATTAACCAAAAATCGCAAAAGTAAGTAAAAAGTGTGAAATCATTAACCAAAAACTCGAAAATAATCTCCAGAGACTAAGTCCGAAAGGGCAAATGGTTAACCAGTAAGCAGAGTAATCATTAACCAAAAATCGCAAAAGTAAGTAAAAAGTGTGAAATCATTAACCAAAAACTCGAAAATAATGTCCAGAGACTAAGTCCAAAAGGGCAAATGGTTAACCAGTAAGCAGAGTAATCATTAACCAAAAAGCGCAAAAGTAAGTAAAAAGTATGAAATCATTAACCAAAAACTCGAAAATAATGTGCAGAGACTAAGTCCGAAAGGGCAAATGGTTAACCAGTAAGCAGAGTAATCATTAACCAAAAAGCGCAAAAATATGTTAAAAGTGTGAAATCATTAACCAAAAACTCGAAAATAATGTCCAGAGACTAAGTCCGAAAGGGCAAATGGTTAACCAGTAAGCAGAGTAATCATTAACCAAAATGCGCAAAAGTAAGTAAAAAGTGTGAAATCATTAACCAAAAATCGCAAAAGTAAGTAAAAAGTGTGAAATCATTAACCAAAAACTCGAAAATAATCTCCAGAGACTAAGTCCGAAAGGGCAAATAATTAACCAGTAAGCAGAGTAATCATTAACCAAAAAGCGCAAAAATATGTTAAAAGTGTGAAATCATTAACCAAAAACTCGAAAATAATGTCCAGAGACTAAGTCCGAAAGGGCAAATAATTAACCAGTAAGCAGAGTAATCATTAACCAAAAAGCGCAAAAGTAAGTAAAAAGTGTGAAATCATTAACCAAAAAGTCGAAAATAATGCCCAGAGACTAAGTCCGAAAGGGCAAATGGTTAACCAGAAAATCCGTCGAATAATGTCCAGAGACTAAGTCCGAAAGGGCAAATGGTTAACCAGTGGAAGGGCGATCAAGCGGAAAAATTTGCCCCGGTTACCCGGGATGGAGTTCCAGAGGTCCGGCCAGAGTTGTCAAATTCGTCCCGCTGATCGGACGCTTGTCATTCGGGTGGCTGGGGGTTGGCGGGGTATCTGCACAGTAGTAGGAGGTGGCAAGTCGGGACTTGGACGTTTATTCCAAGAGTCCACCCGAGCCTCCAGGTCTGCAGAGACCGACCCTAGCTGCCGCCCAACCGACTTTTAAGCCTTTTTCGGATGGGGATTTTTTCCCATTTTCGTCCATTTTTCGGGTTTTCTGTCGGGCTTAATAGGCGGCAGCCTGACCCCCGGCCGAGGCGGGGGGCGCACTCTCCCTTGCGTAAGGGTCCGGATTTGCCCCGGAAAGTGCCCCCGACGGCCTCCCGACCCGGGTGCCTGCAGGGCGGGGGAAAGGGTAGTCCCAGCCGCAGGAAATCATTAACCAAAAGACTTAGCCGTCGGGGCAGAGGCTAAGACCCGGGCTGGTGAAATCATTAACCAAAAGGAATGCACCCTTTTCCGAAAGTGCAGGCCGAAATAAGGCGAGCCTTGGGCCGGGAAGGCCAAAACCCCCAACTCATGGAAGTGTATGGGGTCGGACTCGGCGACTTTCCCGGGCCCCGAGTTGACCTTTCCCCACGGGGGCGGTCAAGTTGCTCCCGCCAAGAGGGCACGTTGCATTTGCTGCCGCTCTAGTCCCCGGGCTAGTTAATCAGTTGCCGTCGGAAGTCCCGATGCCGAAATGAAAAATGGCCGTTGCGGCGATTTGGCGCCTCATTTTCGGAAGGACTACCGGCAGGCAACCCGCCGAATTGACACTTGCGATTCGGGTGGCTGGGGGTTGGCGGGGTACCCGGAGATTTTCGGGAACTCGATTTTCAGAACTTTTGCTGGCAGCGGTTGCACTTGCAAAGTGGCCGAAGAAGTGCTCCCTCAAGGAAGGACCTTCTTTTGAAATAAAAGACCTTCCGAAGAGTGCCTGGAAGTCATTTATGAGCATTTAAGGGTAAATCTGGCGGACTTTCCATGCTCTGTTGCCGGCTCTGAAATATCGCACAGTTGGGTCTAGGCCGGTAGACTGGCTGTGAAAA
>NW_027140492.1:57500-62500 GCF_036365525.1 Heterodontus francisci | reverse complement strand
CAGTCCCGTCAGGCTGCACCTCTGCTCGGGCGAACGGCGTCAGGAAAAGGGGAGAGCACTTCCCCACCGATAGCTCCGGAACGCCCGGACCCATTGGCCCGCGGCACCGGTGGCTGCTAGAGGGCCTCCGGCGCCGTCAGCCGGGGTACGTCCCAGGCCGGCCGGACGGCGGGCAGCCGGAGGCAACGGCCTGGAACGGAGCCAGACTTGAGTCGTTCCGTGTGCCGTGGGCAAAAAGGCAGGGCTGCGGGTCAGCGCAGTTTGGCAAACCTAGCCGCAAGTGCGGGAAGGGCGGAGGAGCACACGGACGCCGCCTTCCCAAACTGAGCCCAAAGTGCCCAGGCATGCCCCCTTGATCTCGCCTAATCAGTGAGCCCAAAATAATTTCAGAGTGTGGAAACCTGATCCAAAAAGGTCGAAAAGAACGGCCAGAGATCAAGTCCGAAAGGGGAAATCAGTAACAAGCAAGCAGAGTAATCATTAACCAAAAAGCGCAAAATTATGTTAAAAGTGTGAAATCATTAACCAAAAAGTCGAAAATAATGTCCAGAGACCAAGTCCGAAAGTACAAATAATTAACCAGTAAGCAGAGTCATCATTAACCAAAAATCGCAAAAGTAAGTAAAAAGTGTGAAATCATTAACCAAAAATCGCAAAAGTAAGTAAAAAGTGTGAAATCATTAACCAAAAACTCGAAAATAATGTCCAGAGACTAAGTCCGAAAGGGCAAATGGTTAACCAGTAAGCAGAGTAATCATTAACCAAAAATCGCAAAAGTAAGTAAGAAGTGTGAAATCATTAACCAAAAATCGCAAAAGTAAGTAAAAAGTGTGAAATCATTAACCAAAAACTCGAAAATAATGTCCAGAGACCAAGTCCGAAAGGGCAAATGGTTAACCAGTAAGCAGAGTAATCATTAACCAAAAAGGGCAAAAGTAAGTAAAAAGTATGAAATCATTAACCAAAAAGCACAAAATTAAGTTAAAAGTGTGAAATCATTAACCAAAAAGTCGAAAATAATCTCCAGAGACTAAGTGCGAAAGGGCAAATGGTTAACCAGTAAGCAGAGTCATCATTAACCAAAAATCGCAAAAGTAAGTAAAAAGTGTGAAATCATTAACCAAAAACCCGAAAATAATGTCCAGAGACTAAGTCCAAAAGGGCAAATGGTTAACCAGTAAGCAGAGTAATCATTAACCAAAAATCGCAAAAGTAAGTAAAAAGTGTGAAATCATTAACCAAAAACTCGAAAATAATCTCCAGAGACTAAGTCCGAAAGGGCAAATGGTTAACCAGTAAGCAGAGTAATCATTAACCAAAAATCGCAAAAGTAAGTAAAAAGTGTGAAATCATTAACCAAAAACCCGAAAATAATGTCCAGAGACTAAGTCCGAAAGGGCAAATGGTTAACCAGTAAGCAGAGTAATCATTAACCAAAAATCGCAAAAGTAAGTAAAAAGTGTGAAATCATTAACCAAAAACTCGAAAATAATGTCCAGAGACTAAGTCCGAAAGGGCAAATGGTTAACCAGTAAGCAGAGTAATCATTAACCAAAAGGCGCAAAAGTAAGTAAAAAGTATGAAATCAGTAACCAAAAAGCGCAAAAATATGTTAAAAGTGTGAAATCATTAACCAAAAACTCGAAAATAATGTGCAGAGACTAAGTCCGAAAGGGCAAATAATTAACCAGTAAGCAGAGTAATCATTAACCAAAAATCGCAAAAATATGTTAAAAGTGTGAAATCATTAACCAAAAACTCGAAAATAATGTCCAGAGACTAAGTCCGAAAGGGCAAATGGTTAACCAGTAAGCAGAGTAATCATTAACCAAAAATCGCAAAAGTAAGTAAAAAGTGTGAAATCATTAACCAAAAACTCGAAAATAATCTCCAGAGACTAAGTCCGAAAGGGCAAATGGTTAACCAGTAAGCAGAGTAATCATTAACCAAAAGGCGCAAAAGTAAGTAAAAAGTATGAAATCATTAACCAAAAAGCGCAAAAATATGTTAAAAGTGTGAAATCATTAACCAAAAAGTCGAAAATAATGTGCAGAGACTAAGTCCGAAAGGGCAAATGGTTAACCAGTAAGCAGAGTAATCATTAACCAAAAAGCGCAAAAATATGTTAAAAGTGTGAAATCATTAACCAAAAACTCGAAAATAATGTGCAGAGACTAAGTCCGAAAGGGCAAATGGTTAACCAGTAAGCAGAGTAATCATTAACCAAAAATCGCAAAAGTAAGTAAAAAGTGTGAAATCATTAACCAAAAACTCGAAAATAATCTCCAGAGACTAAGTCCGAAAGGGCAAATGGTTAACCAGTAAGCAGAGTAATCATTAACCAAAAAGGGCAAAAGTAAGTAAAAAGTATGAAATCATTAACCAAAAAGCACAAAATTAAGTTAAAAGTGTGAAATCATTAACCAAAATGTCGAAAACAATGTCCAGAGACTAAGTCCGAAAGGGCAAATGGTTAACCAGTAAGCAGAGTAATCATTAACCAAAAAGGGCAAAAGTAAGTAAAAAGTATGAAATCATTAACCAAAAAGCACAAAATTAAGTTAAAAGTGTGAAATCATTAACCAAAATGTCGAAAATAATGTCCAGAGACTAAGTCCGAAAGGGCAAATGGTTAACCAGTAAGCAGAGTAATCATTAACCAAAAATCGCAAAAGTAAGTAAAAAGTGTGAAATCATTAACCAAAAAGCGCAAAAATATGTTAAAAGTGTGAAATCATTAACCAAAAACTCGAAAATAATGTGCAGAGACTAAGTCCAAAAGGGCAAATGGTTAACCAGTAAGCAGAGTAATCATTAACCAAAATGCGCAAAAGTAAGTAAAAAGTGTGAAATCATTAACCAAAAATCGCAAAAGTAAGTAAAAAGTGTGAAATCATTAACCAAAAACTCGAAAATAATCTCCAGAGACTAAGTCCGAAAGGGCAAATGGTTAACCAGTAAGCAGAGTAATCATTAACCAAAAATCGCAAAAGTAAGTAAAAAGTGTGAAATCATTAACCAAAAACTCGAAAATAATGTCCAGAGACTAAGTCCAAAAGGGCAAATGGTTAACCAGTAAGCAGAGTAATCATTAACCAAAAAGCGCAAAAGTAAGTAAAAAGTATGAAATCATTAACCAAAAACTCGAAAATAATGTGCAGAGACTAAGTCCGAAAGGGCAAATGGTTAACCAGTAAGCAGAGTAATCATTAACCAAAAAGCGCAAAAATATGTTAAAAGTGTGAAATCATTAACCAAAAACTCGAAAATAATGTCCAGAGACTAAGTCCGAAAGGGCAAATGGTTAACCAGTAAGCAGAGTAATCATTAACCAAAATGCGCAAAAGTAAGTAAAAAGTGTGAAATCATTAACCAAAAATCGCAAAAGTAAGTAAAAAGTGTGAAATCATTAACCAAAAACTCGAAAATAATCTCCAGAGACTAAGTCCGAAAGGGCAAATAATTAACCAGTAAGCAGAGTAATCATTAACCAAAAAGCGCAAAAGTAAGTAAAAAGTGTGAAATCATTAACCAAAAAGTCGAAAATAATGCCCAGAGACTAAGTCCGAAAGGGCAAATGGTTAACCAGAAAATCCGTCGAATAATGTCCAGAGACTAAGTCCGAAAGGGCAAATGGTTAACCAGTGGAAGGGCGATCAAGCGGAAAAATTTGCCCCGGTTACCCGGGATGGAGTTCCAGAGGTCCGGCCAGAGTTGTCAAATTCGTCCCGCTGATCGGACGCTTGTCATTCGGGTGGCTGGGGGTTGGCGGGGTATCTGCACAGTAGTAGGAGGTGGCAAGTCGGGACTTGGACGTTTATTCCAAGAGTCCACCCGAGCCTCCAGGTCTGCAGAGACCGACCCTAGCTGCCGCCCAACCGACTTTTAAGCCTTTTTCGGATGGGGATTTTTTCCCATTTTCGTCCATTTTTCGGGTTTTCTGTCGGGCTTAATAGGCGGCAGCCTGACCCCCGGCCGAGGCGGGGGGCGCACTCTCCCTTGCGTAAGGGTCCGGATTTGCCCCGGAAAGTGCCCCCGACGGCCTCCCGACCCGGGTGCCTGCAGGGCGGGGGAAAGGGTAGTCCCAGCCGCAGGAAATCATTAACCAAAAGACTTAGCCGTCGGGGCAGAGGCTAAGACCCGGGCTGGTGAAATCATTAACCAAAAGGAATGCACCCTTTTCCGAAAGTGCAGGCCGAAATAAGGCGAGCCTTGGGCCGGGAAGGCCAAAACCCCCAACTCATGGAAGTGTATGGGGTCGGACTCGGCGACTTTCCCGGGCCCCGAGTTGACCTTTCCCCACGGGGGCGGTCAAGTTGCTCCCGCCAAGAGGGCACGTTGCATTTGCTGCCGCTCTAGTCCCCGGGCTAGTTAATCAGTTGCCGTCGGAAGTCCCGATGCCGAAATGAAAAATGGCCGTTGCGGCGATTTGGCGCCTCATTTTCGGAAGGACTACCGGCAGGCAACCCGCCGAATTGACACTTGCGATTCGGGTGGCTGGGGGTTGGCGGGGTACCCGGAGATTTTCGGGAACTCGATTTTCAGAACTTTTGCTGGCAGCGGTTGCACTTGCAAAGTGGCCGAAGAAGTGCTCCCTCAAGGAAGGACCTTCTTTTGAAATAAAAGACCTTCCGAAGAGTGCCTGGAAGTCATTTATGAGCATTTAAGGGTAAATCTGGCGGACTTTCCATGCTCTGTTGCCGGCTCTGAAATATCGCACAGTTGGGTCTAGGCCGGTAGACTGGCTGTGAAAACAGACAAAGTGTTTTGGCGAGCGAGAGAAAACAAGGCCTTGGAACAGATTGGGGGGTGCGGAGGCACACCACACCCACAGGAAAAGAATTAATAAAAAAAAAACCAAAGTCTTATGACATGTCTGTTGGTACAGTGAGAAAAGCAAAGAAGGGAGGCTGCGATGGCAGAGCAAAGCCGACCTTCATACAGATATACATGTCAAAGAAAGAAACTATGCCCGCAAAAGACTTGGTGCGAAATAACAA
>NW_027140492.1:40000-45000 GCF_036365525.1 Heterodontus francisci | reverse complement strand
GCGGGTCAGCGCAGTTTGGCAAACCTAGCCGCAAGTGCGGGAAGGGCGGAGGAGCACACGGACGCCGCCTTCCCAAACTGAGCCCAAAGTGCCCAGGCATGCCCCCTTGATCTCGCCTAATCAGTGAGCCCAAAATAATTTCAGAGTGTGGAAACCTGATCCAAAAAGGTCGAAAAGAACGGCCAGAGATCAAGTCCGAAAGGGGAAATCAGTAACAAGCAAGCAGAGTAATCATTAACCAAAAAGCGCAAAATTATGTTAAAAGTGTGAAATCATTAACCAAAAAGTCGAAAATAATGTCCAGAGACCAAGTCCGAAAGTACAAATAATTAACCAGTAAGCAGAGTCATCATTAACCAAAAATCGCAAAAGTAAGTAAAAAGTGTGAAATCATTAACCAAAAATCGCAAAAGTAAGTAAAAAGTGTGAAATCATTAACCAAAAACTCGAAAATAATGTCCAGAGACTAAGTCCGAAAGGGCAAATGGTTAACCAGTAAGCAGAGTAATCATTAACCAAAAATCGCAAAAGTAAGTAAGAAGTGTGAAATCATTAACCAAAAATCGCAAAAGTAAGTAAAAAGTGTGAAATCATTAACCAAAAACTCGAAAATAATGTCCAGAGACCAAGTCCGAAAGGGCAAATGGTTAACCAGTAAGCAGAGTAATCATTAACCAAAAAGGGCAAAAGTAAGTAAAAAGTATGAAATCATTAACCAAAAAGCACAAAATTAAGTTAAAAGTGTGAAATCATTAACCAAAAAGTCGAAAATAATCTCCAGAGACTAAGTGCGAAAGGGCAAATGGTTAACCAGTAAGCAGAGTCATCATTAACCAAAAATCGCAAAAGTAAGTAAAAAGTGTGAAATCATTAACCAAAAACCCGAAAATAATGTCCAGAGACTAAGTCCAAAAGGGCAAATGGTTAACCAGTAAGCAGAGTAATCATTAACCAAAAATCGCAAAAGTAAGTAAAAAGTGTGAAATCATTAACCAAAAACTCGAAAATAATCTCCAGAGACTAAGTCCGAAAGGGCAAATGGTTAACCAGTAAGCAGAGTAATCATTAACCAAAAATCGCAAAAGTAAGTAAAAAGTGTGAAATCATTAACCAAAAACCCGAAAATAATGTCCAGAGACTAAGTCCGAAAGGGCAAATGGTTAACCAGTAAGCAGAGTAATCATTAACCAAAAATCGCAAAAGTAAGTAAAAAGTGTGAAATCATTAACCAAAAACTCGAAAATAATGTCCAGAGACTAAGTCCGAAAGGGCAAATGGTTAACCAGTAAGCAGAGTAATCATTAACCAAAAGGCGCAAAAGTAAGTAAAAAGTATGAAATCAGTAACCAAAAAGCGCAAAAATATGTTAAAAGTGTGAAATCATTAACCAAAAACTCGAAAATAATGTGCAGAGACTAAGTCCGAAAGGGCAAATAATTAACCAGTAAGCAGAGTAATCATTAACCAAAAATCGCAAAAATATGTTAAAAGTGTGAAATCATTAACCAAAAACTCGAAAATAATGTCCAGAGACTAAGTCCGAAAGGGCAAATGGTTAACCAGTAAGCAGAGTAATCATTAACCAAAAATCGCAAAAGTAAGTAAAAAGTGTGAAATCATTAACCAAAAACTCGAAAATAATCTCCAGAGACTAAGTCCGAAAGGGCAAATGGTTAACCAGTAAGCAGAGTAATCATTAACCAAAAGGCGCAAAAGTAAGTAAAAAGTATGAAATCATTAACCAAAAAGCGCAAAAATATGTTAAAAGTGTGAAATCATTAACCAAAAAGTCGAAAATAATGTGCAGAGACTAAGTCCGAAAGGGCAAATGGTTAACCAGTAAGCAGAGTAATCATTAACCAAAAAGCGCAAAAATATGTTAAAAGTGTGAAATCATTAACCAAAAACTCGAAAATAATGTGCAGAGACTAAGTCCGAAAGGGCAAATGGTTAACCAGTAAGCAGAGTAATCATTAACCAAAAATCGCAAAAGTAAGTAAAAAGTGTGAAATCATTAACCAAAAACTCGAAAATAATCTCCAGAGACTAAGTCCGAAAGGGCAAATGGTTAACCAGTAAGCAGAGTAATCATTAACCAAAAAGGGCAAAAGTAAGTAAAAAGTATGAAATCATTAACCAAAAAGCACAAAATTAAGTTAAAAGTGTGAAATCATTAACCAAAATGTCGAAAACAATGTCCAGAGACTAAGTCCGAAAGGGCAAATGGTTAACCAGTAAGCAGAGTAATCATTAACCAAAAAGGGCAAAAGTAAGTAAAAAGTATGAAATCATTAACCAAAAAGCACAAAATTAAGTTAAAAGTGTGAAATCATTAACCAAAATGTCGAAAATAATGTCCAGAGACTAAGTCCGAAAGGGCAAATGGTTAACCAGTAAGCAGAGTAATCATTAACCAAAAATCGCAAAAGTAAGTAAAAAGTGTGAAATCATTAACCAAAAAGCGCAAAAATATGTTAAAAGTGTGAAATCATTAACCAAAAACTCGAAAATAATGTGCAGAGACTAAGTCCAAAAGGGCAAATGGTTAACCAGTAAGCAGAGTAATCATTAACCAAAATGCGCAAAAGTAAGTAAAAAGTGTGAAATCATTAACCAAAAATCGCAAAAGTAAGTAAAAAGTGTGAAATCATTAACCAAAAACTCGAAAATAATCTCCAGAGACTAAGTCCGAAAGGGCAAATGGTTAACCAGTAAGCAGAGTAATCATTAACCAAAAATCGCAAAAGTAAGTAAAAAGTGTGAAATCATTAACCAAAAACTCGAAAATAATGTCCAGAGACTAAGTCCAAAAGGGCAAATGGTTAACCAGTAAGCAGAGTAATCATTAACCAAAAAGCGCAAAAGTAAGTAAAAAGTATGAAATCATTAACCAAAAACTCGAAAATAATGTGCAGAGACTAAGTCCGAAAGGGCAAATGGTTAACCAGTAAGCAGAGTAATCATTAACCAAAAAGCGCAAAAATATGTTAAAAGTGTGAAATCATTAACCAAAAACTCGAAAATAATGTCCAGAGACTAAGTCCGAAAGGGCAAATGGTTAACCAGTAAGCAGAGTAATCATTAACCAAAATGCGCAAAAGTAAGTAAAAAGTGTGAAATCATTAACCAAAAATCGCAAAAGTAAGTAAAAAGTGTGAAATCATTAACCAAAAACTCGAAAATAATCTCCAGAGACTAAGTCCGAAAGGGCAAATAATTAACCAGTAAGCAGAGTAATCATTAACCAAAAAGCGCAAAAATATGTTAAAAGTGTGAAATCATTAACCAAAAACTCGAAAATAATGTCCAGAGACTAAGTCCGAAAGGGCAAATAATTAACCAGTAAGCAGAGTAATCATTAACCAAAAAGCGCAAAAGTAAGTAAAAAGTGTGAAATCATTAACCAAAAAGTCGAAAATAATGCCCAGAGACTAAGTCCGAAAGGGCAAATGGTTAACCAGAAAATCCGTCGAATAATGTCCAGAGACTAAGTCCGAAAGGGCAAATGGTTAACCAGTGGAAGGGCGATCAAGCGGAAAAATTTGCCCCGGTTACCCGGGATGGAGTTCCAGAGGTCCGGCCAGAGTTGTCAAATTCGTCCCGCTGATCGGACGCTTGTCATTCGGGTGGCTGGGGGTTGGCGGGGTATCTGCACAGTAGTAGGAGGTGGCAAGTCGGGACTTGGACGTTTATTCCAAGAGTCCACCCGAGCCTCCAGGTCTGCAGAGACCGACCCTAGCTGCCGCCCAACCGACTTTTAAGCCTTTTTCGGATGGGGATTTTTTCCCATTTTCGTCCATTTTTCGGGTTTTCTGTCGGGCTTAATAGGCGGCAGCCTGACCCCCGGCCGAGGCGGGGGGCGCACTCTCCCTTGCGTAAGGGTCCGGATTTGCCCCGGAAAGTGCCCCCGACGGCCTCCCGACCCGGGTGCCTGCAGGGCGGGGGAAAGGGTAGTCCCAGCCGCAGGAAATCATTAACCAAAAGACTTAGCCGTCGGGGCAGAGGCTAAGACCCGGGCTGGTGAAATCATTAACCAAAAGGAATGCACCCTTTTCCGAAAGTGCAGGCCGAAATAAGGCGAGCCTTGGGCCGGGAAGGCCAAAACCCCCAACTCATGGAAGTGTATGGGGTCGGACTCGGCGACTTTCCCGGGCCCCGAGTTGACCTTTCCCCACGGGGGCGGTCAAGTTGCTCCCGCCAAGAGGGCACGTTGCATTTGCTGCCGCTCTAGTCCCCGGGCTAGTTAATCAGTTGCCGTCGGAAGTCCCGATGCCGAAATGAAAAATGGCCGTTGCGGCGATTTGGCGCCTCATTTTCGGAAGGACTACCGGCAGGCAACCCGCCGAATTGACACTTGCGATTCGGGTGGCTGGGGGTTGGCGGGGTACCCGGAGATTTTCGGGAACTCGATTTTCAGAACTTTTGCTGGCAGCGGTTGCACTTGCAAAGTGGCCGAAGAAGTGCTCCCTCAAGGAAGGACCTTCTTTTGAAATAAAAGACCTTCCGAAGAGTGCCTGGAAGTCATTTATGAGCATTTAAGGGTAAATCTGGCGGACTTTCCATGCTCTGTTGCCGGCTCTGAAATATCGCACAGTTGGGTCTAGGCCGGTAGACTGGCTGTGAAAACAGACAAAGTGTTTTGGCGAGCGAGAGAAAACAAGGCCTTGGAACAGATTGGGGGGTGCGGAGGCACACCACACCCACAGGAAAAGAATTAATAAAAAAAAAACCAAAGTCTTATGACATGTCTGTTGGTACAGTGAGAAAAGCAAAGAAGGGAGGCTGCGATGGCAGAGCAAAGCCGACCTTCATACAGATATACATGTCAAAGAAAGAAACTATGCCCGCAAAAGACTTGGTGCGAAATAACAAGGCTCCTTGTGAACGGTTATCTTTGTCTGTCAGGCGCAGATTGTGGCGGCGTCGCCTGGTTTCCTTGGGTTGCACTACATGTATGTCCTATTCTCAAACGAAAAGTGCGTGCCCAGAATTTTGTCCAA
>NW_027140492.1:22500-27500 GCF_036365525.1 Heterodontus francisci | reverse complement strand
CCCGTCAGGCTGCACCTCTGCTCGGGCGAACGGCGTCAGGAAAAGGGGAGAGCACTTCCCCACCGATAGCTCCGGAACGCCCGGACCCATTGGCCCGCGGCACCGGTGGCTGCTAGAGGGCCTCCGGCGCCGTCAGCCGGGGTACGTCCCAGGCCGGCCGGACGGCGGGCAGCCGGAGGCAACGGCCTGGAACGGAGCCAGACTTGAGTCGTTCCGTGTGCCGTGGGCAAAAAGGCAGGGCTGCGGGTCAGCGCAGTTTGGCAAACCTAGCCGCAAGTGCGGGAAGGGCGGAGGAGCACACGGACGCCGCCTTCCCAAACTGAGCCCAAAGTGCCCAGGCATGCCCCCTTGATCTCGCCTAATCAGTGAGCCCAAAATAATTTCAGAGTGTGGAAACCTGATCCAAAAAGGTCGAAAAGAACGGCCAGAGATCAAGTCCGAAAGGGGAAATCAGTAACAAGCAAGCAGAGTAATCATTAACCAAAAAGCGCAAAATTATGTTAAAAGTGTGAAATCATTAACCAAAATGTCGAAAATAATGTCCAGAGACCAAGTCCGAAAGGGCAAATGGTTAACCAGTAAGCAGAGTAATCATTAACCAAAAAGGGCAAAAGTAAGTAAAAAGTGTGAAATCATAAACCAAAAACCCGAAAATAATGTCCAGAGACTAAGTCCGAAAGGGCAAATGGTTAACCAGTAAGCAGAGTAATCATTAACCAAAAATCGCAAAAGTAAGTAAGAAGTGTGAAATCATTAACCAAAAATCGCAAAAGTAAGTAAAAAGTGTGAAATCATTAACCAAAAACTCGAAAATAATGTCCAGAGACCAAGTCCGAAAGGGCAAATGGTTAACCAGTAAGCAGAGTAATCATTAACCAAAAAGGGCAAAAGTAAGTAAAAAGTATGAAATCATTAACCAAAAAGCACAAAATTAAGTTAAAAGTGTGAAATCATTAACCAAAAAGTCGAAAATAATCTCCAGAGACTAAGTGCGAAAGGGCAAATGGTTAACCAGTAAGCAGAGTCATCATTAACCAAAAATCGCAAAAGTAAGTAAAAAGTGTGAAATCATTAACCAAAAACCCGAAAATAATGTCCAGAGACTAAGTCCAAAAGGGCAAATGGTTAACCAGTAAGCAGAGTAATCATTAACCAAAAATCGCAAAAGTAAGTAAAAAGTGTGAAATCATTAACCAAAAACTCGAAAATAATCTCCAGAGACTAAGTCCGAAAGGGCAAATGGTTAACCAGTAAGCAGAGTAATCATTAACCAAAAATCGCAAAAGTAAGTAAAAAGTGTGAAATCATTAACCAAAAACCCGAAAATAATGTCCAGAGACTAAGTCCGAAAGGGCAAATGGTTAACCAGTAAGCAGAGTAATCATTAACCAAAAATCGCAAAAGTAAGTAAAAAGTGTGAAATCATTAACCAAAAACTCGAAAATAATGTCCAGAGACTAAGTCCGAAAGGGCAAATGGTTAACCAGTAAGCAGAGTAATCATTAACCAAAAGGCGCAAAAGTAAGTAAAAAGTATGAAATCAGTAACCAAAAAGCGCAAAAATATGTTAAAAGTGTGAAATCATTAACCAAAAACTCGAAAATAATGTGCAGAGACTAAGTCCGAAAGGGCAAATAATTAACCAGTAAGCAGAGTAATCATTAACCAAAAATCGCAAAAATATGTTAAAAGTGTGAAATCATTAACCAAAAACTCGAAAATAATGTCCAGAGACTAAGTCCGAAAGGGCAAATGGTTAACCAGTAAGCAGAGTAATCATTAACCAAAAATCGCAAAAGTAAGTAAAAAGTGTGAAATCATTAACCAAAAACTCGAAAATAATCTCCAGAGACTAAGTCCGAAAGGGCAAATGGTTAACCAGTAAGCAGAGTAATCATTAACCAAAAGGCGCAAAAGTAAGTAAAAAGTATGAAATCATTAACCAAAAAGCGCAAAAATATGTTAAAAGTGTGAAATCATTAACCAAAAAGTCGAAAATAATGTGCAGAGACTAAGTCCGAAAGGGCAAATGGTTAACCAGTAAGCAGAGTAATCATTAACCAAAAAGCGCAAAAATATGTTAAAAGTGTGAAATCATTAACCAAAAACTCGAAAATAATGTGCAGAGACTAAGTCCGAAAGGGCAAATGGTTAACCAGTAAGCAGAGTAATCATTAACCAAAAATCGCAAAAGTAAGTAAAAAGTGTGAAATCATTAACCAAAAACTCGAAAATAATCTCCAGAGACTAAGTCCGAAAGGGCAAATGGTTAACCAGTAAGCAGAGTAATCATTAACCAAAAAGGGCAAAAGTAAGTAAAAAGTATGAAATCATTAACCAAAAAGCACAAAATTAAGTTAAAAGTGTGAAATCATTAACCAAAATGTCGAAAACAATGTCCAGAGACTAAGTCCGAAAGGGCAAATGGTTAACCAGTAAGCAGAGTAATCATTAACCAAAAAGGGCAAAAGTAAGTAAAAAGTATGAAATCATTAACCAAAAAGCACAAAATTAAGTTAAAAGTGTGAAATCATTAACCAAAATGTCGAAAATAATGTCCAGAGACTAAGTCCGAAAGGGCAAATGGTTAACCAGTAAGCAGAGTAATCATTAACCAAAAATCGCAAAAGTAAGTAAAAAGTGTGAAATCATTAACCAAAAAGCGCAAAAATATGTTAAAAGTGTGAAATCATTAACCAAAAACTCGAAAATAATGTGCAGAGACTAAGTCCAAAAGGGCAAATGGTTAACCAGTAAGCAGAGTAATCATTAACCAAAATGCGCAAAAGTAAGTAAAAAGTGTGAAATCATTAACCAAAAATCGCAAAAGTAAGTAAAAAGTGTGAAATCATTAACCAAAAACTCGAAAATAATCTCCAGAGACTAAGTCCGAAAGGGCAAATGGTTAACCAGTAAGCAGAGTAATCATTAACCAAAAATCGCAAAAGTAAGTAAAAAGTGTGAAATCATTAACCAAAAACTCGAAAATAATGTCCAGAGACTAAGTCCAAAAGGGCAAATGGTTAACCAGTAAGCAGAGTAATCATTAACCAAAAAGCGCAAAAGTAAGTAAAAAGTATGAAATCATTAACCAAAAACTCGAAAATAATGTGCAGAGACTAAGTCCGAAAGGGCAAATGGTTAACCAGTAAGCAGAGTAATCATTAACCAAAAAGCGCAAAAATATGTTAAAAGTGTGAAATCATTAACCAAAAACTCGAAAATAATGTCCAGAGACTAAGTCCGAAAGGGCAAATGGTTAACCAGTAAGCAGAGTAATCATTAACCAAAATGCGCAAAAGTAAGTAAAAAGTGTGAAATCATTAACCAAAAATCGCAAAAGTAAGTAAAAAGTGTGAAATCATTAACCAAAAACTCGAAAATAATCTCCAGAGACTAAGTCCGAAAGGGCAAATAATTAACCAGTAAGCAGAGTAATCATTAACCAAAAAGCGCAAAAATATGTTAAAAGTGTGAAATCATTAACCAAAAACTCGAAAATAATGTCCAGAGACTAAGTCCGAAAGGGCAAATAATTAACCAGTAAGCAGAGTAATCATTAACCAAAAAGCGCAAAAGTAAGTAAAAAGTGTGAAATCATTAACCAAAAAGTCGAAAATAATGCCCAGAGACTAAGTCCGAAAGGGCAAATGGTTAACCAGAAAATCCGTCGAATAATGTCCAGAGACTAAGTCCGAAAGGGCAAATGGTTAACCAGTGGAAGGGCGATCAAGCGGAAAAATTTGCCCCGGTTACCCGGGATGGAGTTCCAGAGGTCCGGCCAGAGTTGTCAAATTCGTCCCGCTGATCGGACGCTTGTCATTCGGGTGGCTGGGGGTTGGCGGGGTATCTGCACAGTAGTAGGAGGTGGCAAGTCGGGACTTGGACGTTTATTCCAAGAGTCCACCCGAGCCTCCAGGTCTGCAGAGACCGACCCTAGCTGCCGCCCAACCGACTTTTAAGCCTTTTTCGGATGGGGATTTTTTCCCATTTTCGTCCATTTTTCGGGTTTTCTGTCGGGCTTAATAGGCGGCAGCCTGACCCCCGGCCGAGGCGGGGGGCGCACTCTCCCTTGCGTAAGGGTCCGGATTTGCCCCGGAAAGTGCCCCCGACGGCCTCCCGACCCGGGTGCCTGCAGGGCGGGGGAAAGGGTAGTCCCAGCCGCAGGAAATCATTAACCAAAAGACTTAGCCGTCGGGGCAGAGGCTAAGACCCGGGCTGGTGAAATCATTAACCAAAAGGAATGCACCCTTTTCCGAAAGTGCAGGCCGAAATAAGGCGAGCCTTGGGCCGGGAAGGCCAAAACCCCCAACTCATGGAAGTGTATGGGGTCGGACTCGGCGACTTTCCCGGGCCCCGAGTTGACCTTTCCCCACGGGGGCGGTCAAGTTGCTCCCGCCAAGAGGGCACGTTGCATTTGCTGCCGCTCTAGTCCCCGGGCTAGTTAATCAGTTGCCGTCGGAAGTCCCGATGCCGAAATGAAAAATGGCCGTTGCGGCGATTTGGCGCCTCATTTTCGGAAGGACTACCGGCAGGCAACCCGCCGAATTGACACTTGCGATTCGGGTGGCTGGGGGTTGGCGGGGTACCCGGAGATTTTCGGGAACTCGATTTTCAGAACTTTTGCTGGCAGCGGTTGCACTTGCAAAGTGGCCGAAGAAGTGCTCCCTCAAGGAAGGACCTTCTTTTGAAATAAAAGACCTTCCGAAGAGTGCCTGGAAGTCATTTATGAGCATTTAAGGGTAAATCTGGCGGACTTTCCATGCTCTGTTGCCGGCTCTGAAATATCGCACAGTTGGGTCTAGGCCGGTAGACTGGCTGTGAAAACAGACAAAGTGTTTTGGCGAGCGAGAGAAAACAAGGCCTTGGAACAGATTGGGGGGTGCGGAGGCACACCACACCCACAGGAAAAGAATTAATAAAAAAAAAACCAAAGTCTTATGACATGTCTGTTGGTACAGTGAGAAAAGCAAAGAAGGGAGGCTGCGATGGCAGAGCAA
>NW_027140492.1:0-10000 GCF_036365525.1 Heterodontus francisci | reverse complement strand
CGGAAAGAGGGGACCCTCCCGCGTCGAGTGCCGGCGCACCGACCCCGCAGGCTGACCGGGAAGGTTAAGACTCACGCCGCTGAATGCCCGGCCCCGGGTACCCTCCGGCTCCGGGGCCATAACTTCGGGGAGGAAGGTCCGAGCTCCGCGCGGTCGACGGCAGGTGAAAGGGGCCGGTGCGCCGCGGAAGGCGACAGCAGTCCCGTCAGGCTGCACCTCTGCTCGGGCGAACGGCGTCAGGAAAAGGGGAGAGCACTTCCCCACCGATAGCTCCGGAACGCCCGGACCCATTGGCCCGCGGCACCGGTGGCTGCTAGAGGGCCTCCGGCGCCGTCAGCCGGGGTACGTCCCAGGCCGGCCGGACGGCGGGCAGCCGGAGGCAACGGCCTGGAACGGAGCCAGACTTGAGTCGTTCCGTGCCGTGGGCAAAAAGGCAGGGCTGCGGGTCAGCGCAGTTTGGCAAACCTAGCCGCAAGTGCGGGAAGGGCGGAGGAGCACACGGACGCCGCCTTCCCAAACTGAGCCCAAAGTGCCCAGGCATGCCCCCTTGATCTCGCCTAATCAGTGAGCCCAAAATAATTTCAGAGTGTGGAAACCTTATCCAAAAAGGTCGAAAAGAACGGCCAGAGATCAAGTCCGAATGGGGAAATCAGTAACAAGCAAGCAGAGTAATCATTAACCAAAAAGCGCAAAATTATGTTAAAAGTGTGAAATCATTAACCAAAATGTCGAAAATAATGTCCAGAGACCAAGTCCGAAAGGGCAAATGGTTAACCAGTAAGCAGAGTAATCATTAACCAAAAAGGGCAAAAGTAAGTAAAAAGTATGAAATCATTAACCAAAAAGCACAAAATTAAGTTAAAAGTGTGAAATCATTAACCAAAAAGTCGAAAATAATCTCCAGAGACTAAGTCCGAAAGGGCAAATGGTTAACCAGTAAGCAGAGTAATCATTAACCAAAAATCGCAAAAGTAAGTAAAAAGTGTGAAATCATTAACCAAAAATCGCAAAAGTAAGTAAAAAGTGTGAAATCATTAACCAAAATGTCGAAAATAATGTCCAGAGACCAAGTCCGAAAGGGCAAATGGTTAACCAGTAAGCAGAGTCATCATTAACCAAAAGGCGCAAAAGTAAGTAAAAAGTATGAAATCATTAACCAAAAATCGCAAAAGTAAGTAAAAAGTGTGAAATCATTAACCAAAAAGCACAAAATTAAGTTAAAAGTGTGAAATCATTAACCAAAAAGTCGAAAATAATGTCCAGAGACCAAGTCCAAAAGGGCAAATGGTTAACCAGTAAGCAGAGTAATCATTAACCAAAAAGCGCAAAAATATGTTAAAAGTGTGAAATCATTAACCAAAAACTCGAAAATAATGTCCAGAGACTAAGTCCAAAAGGGCAAATGGTTAACCAGTAAGCAGAGTAATCATTAACCAAAAAGCGCAAAAATATGTTAAAAGTGTGAAATCATTAACCAAAAACTCGAAAATAATGTCCAGAGACTAAGTCCGAAAGGGCAAATGGTTAACCAGTAAGCAGAGTAATCATTAACCAAAAATCGCAAAAGTAAGTAAAAAGTATGAAATCATTAACCAAAAATCGCAAAAGTAAGTAAAAAGTGTGAAATCATTAACCAAAAACTCGAAAATAATCTCCAGAGACTAAGTCCAAAAGGGCAAATGGTTAACCAGTAAGCAGAGTAATCATTAACCAAAAAGCGCAAAAATATGTTAAAAGTGTGAAATCATTAACCAAAAACTCGAAAATAATGTCCAGAGACTAAGTCCGAAAGGGCAAATGGTTAACCAGTAAGCAGAGTAATCATTAACCAAAAATCGCAAAAGTAAGTAAAAAGTATGAAATCATTAACCAAAAATCGCAAAAGTAAGTAAAAAGTGTGAAATCATTAACCAAAAAGTCGAAAATAATCTCCAGAGACTAAGTCCGAAAGGGCAAATGGTTAACCAGTAAGCAGAGTCATCATTAACCAAAAATCGCAAAAGTAAGTAAAAAGTGTGAAATCATTAACCAAAAAGTCGAAAATAATCTCCAGAGACTAAGTCCGAAAGGGCAAATGGTTAACCAGTAAGCAGAGTAATCATTAACCAAAAATCGCAAAAGTAAGTAAAAAGTGTGAAATCATTAACCAAAAACTCGAAAATAATCTCCAGAGACTAAGTCCGAAAGGGCAAATGGTTAACCAGTAAGCAGAGTCATCATTAACCAAAAATCGCAAAAATATGTTAAAAGTGTGAAATCATTAACCAAAAACTCGAAAATAATGTCCAGAGACCAAGTCCGAAAGGGCAAATGGTTAACCAGTAAGCAGAGTAATCATTAACCAAAAATCGCAAAAGTAAGTAAAAAGTGTGAAATCATTAACCAAAAACTCGAAAATAATGTCCAGAGACCAAGTCCGAAAGTACAAATAATTAACCAGTAAGCAGAGTCATCATTAACCAAAAATCGCAAAAGTAAGTAAAAAGTATGAAATCATTAACCAAAAATCGCAAAAGTAAGTAAAAAGTGTGAAATCATTAACCAAAAACTCGAAAATAATGTGCAGAGACTAAGTCCGAAAGGGCAAATGGTTAACCAGTAAGCAGAGTCATCATTAACCAAAAATCGCAAAAGTAAGTAAAAAGTGTGAAATCATTAACCAAAAACTCGAAAATAATCTCCAGAGACCAAGTCCGAAAGTACAAATAATTAACCAGTAAGCAGAGTCATCATTAACCAAAAATCGCAAAAGTAAGTAAAAAGTATGAAATCATTAACCAAAAATCGCAAAAGTAAGTAAAAAGTGTGAAATCATTAACCAAAAACTCGAAAATAATGTGCAGAGACTAAGTCCGAAAGGGCAAATGGTTAACCAGTAAGCAGAGTAATCATTAACCAAAAATCGCAAAAGTAAGTAAAAAGTGTGAAATCATTAACCAAAAACTCGAAAATAATGTCCAGAGACCAAGTCCGAAAGTACAAATAATTAACCAGTAAGCAGAGTCATCATTAACCAAAAATCGCAAAAGTAAGTAAAAAGTATGAAATCATTAACCAAAAATCGCAAAAGTAAGTAAAAAGTGTGAAATCATTAACCAAAAACTCGAAAATAATGTGCAGAGACTAAGTCCGAAAGGGCAAATGGTTAACCAGTAAGCAGAGTCATCATTAACCAAAAAGCGCAAAAATATGTTAAAAGTGTGAAATCATTAACCAAAAACTCGAAAATAATGTCCAGAGACTAAGTCCAAAAGGGCAAATGGTTAACCAGTAAGCAGAGTAATCATTAACCAAAAAGCGCAAAAATATGTTAAAAGTGTGAAATCATTAACCAAAAACTCGAAAATAATGTCCAGAGACTAAGTCCGAAAGGGCAAATGGTTAACCAGTAAGCAGAGTAATCATTAACCAAAAATCGCAAAAGTAAGTAAAAAGTGTGAAATCATTAACCAAAAACTCGAAAATAATCTCCAGAGACTAAGTCCGAAAGGGCAAATGGTTAACCAGTAAGCAGAGTCATCATTAACCAAAAATCGCAAAAATATGTTAAAAGTGTGAAATCATTAACCAAAAACTCGAAAATAATGTCCAGAGACCAAGTCCGAAAGGGCAAATGGTTAACCAGTAAGCAGAGTAATCATTAACCAAAAATCGCAAAAGTAAGTAAAAAGTGTGAAATCATTAACCAAAAACTCGAAAATAATGTCCAGAGACCAAGTCCGAAAGTACAAATAATTAACCAGTAAGCAGAGTCATCATTAACCAAAAATCGCAAAAGTAAGTAAAAAGTATGAAATCATTAACCAAAAATCGCAAAAGTAAGTAAAAAGTGTGAAATCATTAACCAAAAACTCGAAAATAATGTGCAGAGACTAAGTCCGAAAGGGCAAATGGTTAACCAGTAAGCAGAGTCATCATTAACCAAAAATCGCAAAAGTAAGTAAAAAGTGTGAAATCATTAACCAAAAACTCGAAAATAATGTCCAGAGACCAAGTCCGAAAGTACAAATAATTAACCAGTAAGCAGAGTCATCATTAACCAAAAATCGCAAAAGTAAGTAAAAAGTATGAAATCATTAACCAAAAATCGCAAAAGTAAGTAAAAAGTGTGAAATCATTAACCAAAAACTCGAAAATAATGTGCAGAGACTAAGTCCGAAAGGGCAAATGGTTAACCAGTAAGCAGAGTAATCATTAACCAAAAATCGCAAAAGTAAGTAAAAAGTGTGAAATCATTAACCAAAAACTCGAAAATAATGTCCAGAGACCAAGTCCGAAAGTACAAATAATTAACCAGTAAGCAGAGTCATCATTAACCAAAAATCGCAAAAGTAAGTAAAAAGTATGAAATCATTAACCAAAAATCGCAAAAGTAAGTAAAAAGTGTGAAATCATTAACCAAAAACTCGAAAATAATGTGCAGAGACTAAGTCCGAAAGGGCAAATGGTTAACCAGTAAGCAGAGTCATCATTAACCAAAAAGCGCAAAAATATGTTAAAAGTGTGAAATCATTAACCAAAAACTCGAAAATAATGTCCAGAGACTAAGTCCAAAAGGGCAAATGGTTAACCAGTAAGCAGAGTAATCATTAACCAAAAATCGCAAAAGTAAGTAAAAAGTGTGAAATCATTAACCAAAAATCGCAAAAGTAAGTAAAAAGTGTGAAATCATTAACCAAAATGTCGAAAATAATGTCCAGAGACCAAGTCCGAAAGGGCAAATGGTTAACCAGTAAGCAGAGTCATCATTAACCAAAAGGCGCAAAAGTAAGTAAAAAGTATGAAATCATTAACCAAAAATCGCAAAAGTAAGTAAAAAGTGTGAAATCATTAACCAAAAAGCACAAAATTAAGTTAAAAGTGTGAAATCATTAACCAAAAAGTCGAAAATAATGTCCAGAGACCAAGTCCAAAAGGGCAAATGGTTAACCAGTAAGCAGAGTAATCATTAACCAAAAAGCGCAAAAATATGTTAAAAGTGTGAAATCATTAACCAAAAACTCGAAAATAATGTCCAGAGACTAAGTCCAAAAGGGCAAATGGTTAACCAGTAAGCAGAGTAATCATTAACCAAAAAGCGCAAAAATATGTTAAAAGTGTGAAATCATTAACCAAAAACTCGAAAATAATGTCCAGAGACTAAGTCCGAAAGGGCAAATGGTTAACCAGTAAGCAGAGTAATCATTAACCAAAAATCGCAAAAGTAAGTAAAAAGTATGAAATCATTAACCAAAAATCGCAAAAGTAAGTAAAAAGTGTGAAATCATTAACCAAAAAGTCGAAAATAATCTCCAGAGACTAAGTCCGAAAGGGCAAATGGTTAACCAGTAAGCAGAGTCATCATTAACCAAAAATCGCAAAAGTAAGTAAAAAGTGTGAAATCATTAACCAAAAAGTCGAAAATAATCTCCAGAGACTAAGTCCGAAAGGGCAAATGGTTAACCAGTAAGCAGAGTCATCATTAACCAAAAATCGCAAAAGTAAGTAAAAAGTGTGAAATCATTAACCAAAAACCCGAAAATAATCTCCAGAGACTAAGTCCGAAAGGGCAAATGGTTAACCAGTAAGCAGAGTAATCATTAACCAAAAAGCGCAAAAATATGTTAAAAGTGTGAAATCATTAACCAAAAACTCGAAAATAATGTGCAGAGACTAAGTCCAAAAGGGCAAATGGTTAACCAGTAAGCAGAGTAATCATTAACCAAAAAGCGCAAAAATATGTTAAAAGTGTGAAATCATTAACCAAAAACTCGAAAATAATGTCCAGAGACTAAGTCCGAAAGGGCAAATGGTTAACCAGTAAGCAGAGTAATCATTAACCAAAAATCGCAAAAGTAAGTAAAAAGTGTGAAATCATTAACCAAAAACTCGAAAATAATGTGCAGAGACTAAGTCCAAAAGGGCAAATGGTTAACCAGTAAGCAGAGTAATCATTAACCAAAAAGCGCAAAAATATGTTAAAAGTGTGAAATCATTAACCAAAAACTCGAAAATAATGTCCAGAGACTAAGTCCGAAAGGGCAAATGGTTAACCAGTAAGCAGAGTAATCATTAACCAAAAATCGCAAAAGTAAGTAAAAAGTGTGAAATCATTAACCAAAAACTCGAAAATAATGTGCAGAGACTAAGTCCAAAAGGGCAAATGGTTAACCAGTAAGCAGAGTAATCATTAACCAAAAAGCGCAAAAATATGTTAAAAGTGTGAAATCATTAACCAAAAACTCGAAAATAATGTCCAGAGACTAAGTCCGAAAGGGCAAATGGTTAACCAGTAAGCAGAGTAATCATTAACCAAAAATCGCAAAAGTAAGTAAAAAGTGTGAAATCATTAACCAAAAACTCGAAAATAATGTGCAGAGACTAAGTCCAAAAGGGCAAATGGTTAACCAGTAAGCAGAGTAATCATTAACCAAAAAGCGCAAAAATATGTTAAAAGTGTGAAATCATTAACCAAAAACTCGAAAATAATGTCCAGAGACTAAGTCCGAAAGGGCAAATGGTTAACCAGTAAGCAGAGTAATCATTAACCAAAAATCGCAAAAGTAAGTAAAAAGTGTGAAATCATTAACCAAAAACTCGAAAATAATGTGCAGAGACTAAGTCCAAAAGGGCAAATGGTTAACCAGTAAGCAGAGTAATCATTAACCAAAAAGCGCAAAAATATGTTAAATGTGTGAAATCATTAACCAAAAACTCGAAAATAATGTCCAGAGACTAAGTCCGAAAGGGCAAATGGTTAACCAGAAAATCCGTCGAATAATGTCCAGAGACTAAGTCCGAAAGGGCAAATGGTTAACCAGTGGAAGGGCGATCAAGCGGAAAAATTTGCCCCGGTTACCCGGGATGGAGTTCCAGAGGTCCGGCCAGAGTTGTCAAATTCGTCCCGCTGATCGGACGCTTGTCATTCGGGTGGCTGGGGGTTGGCGGGGTATCTGCACAGTAGTAGGAGGTGGCAAGTCGGGACTTGGACGTTTATTCCAAGAGTCCACCCGAGCCTCCAGGTCTGCAGAGACCGACCCTAGCTGCCGCCCAACCGACTTTTAAGCCTTTTTCGGATGGGGATTTTTTCCCATTTTCGTCCATTTTTCGGGTTTTCTGTCGGGCTTAATAGGCGGCAGCCTGACCCCCGGCCGAGGCGGGGGGCGCACTCTCCCTTGCGTAAGGGTCCGGATTTGCCCCGGAAAGTGCCCCCGACGGCCTCCCGACCCGGGTGCCTGCAGGGCGGGGGGAAAGGGTAGTCCCAGCCGCAGGAAATCATTAACCAAAAGACTTAGCCGTCGGGGCAGAGGCTAAGACCCGGGCTGGTGAAATCATTAACCAAAAGGAATGCACCCTTTTCCGAAAGTGCAGGCCGAAATAAGGCGAGCCTTGGGCCGGGAAGGCCAAAACCCCCAACTCATGGAAGTGTATGGGGTCGGACTCGGCGACTTTCCCGGGCCCCGAGTTGACCTTTCCCCACGGGGGCGGTCAAGTTGCTCCCGCCAAGAGGGCACGTTGCATTTGCTGCCGCTCTAGTCCCCGGGCTAGTTAATCAGTTGCCGTCGGAAGTCCCGATGCCGAAATGAAAAATGGCCGTTGCGGCGATTTGGCGCCTCATTTTCGGAAGGACTACCGGCAGGCAACCCGCCGAATTGACACTTGCGATTCGGGTGGCTGGGGGTTGGCGGGGTACCCGGAGATTTTCGGGAACTCGATTTTCAGAACTTTTGCTGGCAGCGGTTGCACTTGCAAAGTGGCCGAAGAAGTGCTCCCTCAAGGAAGGACCTTCTTTTGAAATAAAAGACCTTCCGAAGAGTGCCTGGAAGTCATTTATGAGCATTTAAGGGTAAATCTGGCGGACTTTCCATGCTCTGTTGCCGGCTCTGAAATATCGCACAGTTGGGTCTAGGCCGGTAGACTGGCTGTGAAAACAGACAAAGTGTTTTGGCGAGCGAGAGAAAACAAGGCCTTGGAACAGATTGGGGGGTGCGGAGGCACACCACACCCACAGGAAAAGAATTAATGAAAAAAAAACCAAAGTCTTATGACATGTCTGTTGGTACAGTGAGAAAAGCAAAGAAGGGAGGCTGCGATGGCAGAGCAAAGCCGACCTTCATACAGATATACATGTCAAAGAAAGAAACTATGCCCGCAAAAGACTTGGTGCGAAATAACAAGGCTCCTTGTGAACGGTTATCTTTGTCTGTCAGGCGCAGATTGTGGCGGCGTCGCCTGGTTTCCTTGGGTTGCACTACATGTATGTCCTATTCTCAAACGAAAAGTGCGTGCCCAGAATTTTGTCCAAGTTAGGCGACGCACGCCGGCTGGCATCACCTCTCCGTGCGAGCGCCGAAAGCTTTGGTCGACCTGTTTGGCTACGCTGGTCGCGGTTGCTCCTTACAGTGATGGGGACGGAAAACCGATGCGAGTTGACCAGGCGACGTCAACCAAGTTGTGCATGCTTTCTCCCCCCCCCCGCCGCCGCCAACCCCACACTGTGTGAAAGGAAAAAAAAGTGCGTGCCCAGGTCACTCGATCGATACGGCGAGGACTGTCCGACGTTGGAGGGCCCAGGCGGGCTAGCATTTATTTGCTGGTGTTTCAGGCTCAGCGGTTACCTCCCGTTTCTGTCCCTTGTGTCAGACGGACATTCCTCTCGAGAGTTTGGCCACTTGGTCGGCGGCGTGCTAGGTAGATTACTCGTTGTGCGCCGTCTCCTGTGTGCCGATCTCTGTGCTGTTCGTGTGAGGCCGAGACGTCCCACTGGTCGCTACCGCAGTGGTCCGATTGTGAAGCTCCGGAGCGGGGCGTCCCGTTCCGGCCAGCTCGAGCACTCGATTTCTCTAGCACCAGAGCAAGGGCACACGCGCGGTGTGTGTGTGTATGCTTTGTATTTGTCGGTTACCGGTTTTTGTTGCACGAATTGAAAAGTTGAACCCGGTGCCAACCTCCCTGTCGTGGGGAGGCCATGTGCCCCAGCTTCTCAGACACAGCCCTGCCCCTTTCCAGCGGTGTCGCGTCGAAAAGAGAGAGAGAGAGGGTGTCTTGGTGGCTTTACCCCGAGCGTGTTCACGACTTCCTTGGCGACCTGCGTGCAAGTGCTGTCGGCTCCGTCTGCTTTCCCTTTGCAAGCACTTTGGCACGCACACACACAAATAAACGGACCGGAAAGTAAAGAGCAACACACTTGAAGTGCAGGGTCGGGCGGCACCCACAAAAAAGCAAGTCTTGTTTGTAAACGGTGAGGCAGAATCAAGAGATCAGCAAGACTTGTCCTTTCCCCCCCACAACAAAAAAAAAAGGTGTGCTTGCCGTGTGTGAACCCGAAGGGTCGGTTGGTCTCAGTCGTGCCCGGCAAGGTGGGCTGCTTTGCGCTCTGCTCCTCGTTCCGTCAGCCCGCGCGAGCACCCGGTGTTTGTCGGCTTGGCTCCCTGTCTTGTCAGCTGCCGTTGCGGTTCAGCTACCTGGTTGATCCTGCCAGTAGCATATGCTTGTCTCAAAGATTAAGCCATGCATGTCTAAGTACACACGGCCGGTACAGTGAAACTGCGAATGGCTCATTAAATCAGTTATGGTTCCTTTGATCGCTCCAACCGTTACTTGGATAACTGTGGTAATTCTAGAGCTAATACATGCAAACGAGCGCTGACCCATGTGGGGATGCGTGCATTTATCAGACCAAAACCAATCCGGGCTTGCCCGGCAGCTTTGGTGACTCTAGATAACCTCGGGCTGATCGCACGTCCTCGTGACGGCGACGACTCATTCGAATGTCTGCCCTATCAACTTTCGATGGTACTTTCTGTGCCTACCATGGTGACCACGGGTAACGGGGAATCAGGGTTCGATTCCGGAGAGGGAGCCTGAGAAACGGCTACCACATCCAAGGAAGGCAGCAGGCGCGCAAATTACCCACTCCCGACTCGGGGAGGTAGTGACGAAAAATAACAATACAGGACTCTTTCGAGGCCCTGTAATTGGAATGAGTACACTTTAAATCCTTTAACGAGGATCTATTGGA
>NW_027140490.1:907500-984692 GCF_036365525.1 Heterodontus francisci | reverse complement strand
CCATTCCCTATCCAACTCCCCTATCCCACTCCCCTCCCCCACTCCCCTCCCTCACTTCCCTCGTCAACTCCCCTCCCTCACTCCCCTCCGCCAACTCCCCTCCGCCAACTCCCCTCCCCCAACTCCCCTCCCCCAACTCCCCTCCCCCACTCCCCTCCCCCACTCCCCTCTCCTCTACTCCCCAAATCTCCTCCCCCAACTCCTGTCCGCCACTCACCTTCACAAACCCCCTCCCCCGCTCCCCTCCCCCGCCCCCTTCCCACCCCCTCCCCCGCTCCCCTCCCATCCCCCACTCCCGTCCACCATTCAGCATCCCTGCACCTCCTCACTGCCCACCGTACCCCACTCCCCTCCCCCACTCCCCTCCCCCACAACCCTACCCCACACCCCTACTCCACACCACTAGCCCACTCCGCTCCCCACATCCCCTCCCCCGCTCCCCTCCCCCACTCCCCCACTCCCCTCCCCCACTCCCCACCCCCACTCCCCTCCCCCACTCCCCTCCCCCACTCCCCTATCCCACTCCACTTTCCCACTCCCCGACCCGACTCCCCTTCCCCACATCCCTTCCCCCACATCCCTTCCCTCCAAATCCTCACTGCCCTCCCCTACACCACTCCCCTCCCCACTCCCTTTTCCTCCACCTCCTCACTGCCCTCCCCTCCCCCACTACCCTCCTCCACTCCCCTCCCCTACTCCCCTTCCTTCTCCTCCACAATGCCCTCCCCTACCCAACTCCCCTACGCCACTGCCCTGCCCACTCCCTACACAACTCCCCTTCACCCCACCTTCTCTCTGCCCTCCCCTCCCCCACTCCCCCACTCCCCTACACAACTCCCCCACTCCCCTACACCACTCCCCTCCCTCACTCCCCTACCCGACTTCCTTCCACCAGTCCCCAACCCCACTCCCCTCCCCTCCCCAACTCCCCGCCCCAACTCCCCTCCCCCACTCCCCTCCCCCACTCCCCTCCCCACTCCCCCACTCTCCCACACCCCACCCCCAAATCCCCTCCCCCACTCCCCTGCACCTCTCCCCGACCCCACTCTCCTCACAATTCCCCTGTCACACTCCCCTCCAAAACTCCCCTCCAAAACTCCCCTCCCCCACTCTCTAACTCCCCTCCCCCACTCCCATCCCCCGCTACCCTCCGCCACTCCCCTCCCCCACTCCCCTCCCCCACACCCGTGCCCCACACCCCTGCCCCACACCCCTACCCCACTCCACTACCCCACTCCGCTACCCCACTCCACTACCCCACTCCGCTACCCCACTCCCGTCCCCAATTACCTACCTCACTCCCCTCCCATACTCCCCTACCCACCTCGCCTTCCCCACTCCCCTTCCCCACTCCCCTTCCCCACTCCCCTTACCTCCACCTCCTCACTGCACTCCAGTCCCCAACTCCCCTACCCCACACACCTCCCCCAGCCCCTCCCTCACTCCACTTCTCTCCACATCCTCACTGTGCTCCAGTCCCCAACTCCCCTACCCCACATACCTCCCCCACGCCCCTCCCCCTCTCTCCTCCCCCTTTCTCCTCCCCCTCTCATCTCCTTCCCCACTCCTCTACCGCACTCCTCTACCCCACTCCTCTACCCCAAGTACCCTCCCCAAGTCCCCTCCCCAGGTCCCCTTCCCAGGTCACCTCCCCAACTCCCCTCACCATCTCCCCTTACCCCACTCCCCTCCCTCACTCCCATTCCTCACTCCCCTATCCCACTCCCCTCCCGCACATCCCTCCCGCTCTCCCCTCCCCCGCTCCCCTCCCCGCTCCCCTCCCCCGCTCCCCTCACACACTCCCCTCCCCCACTCCCCTCACCCACTCCCCTCCCCCACTAACTACCCTCACATCCCTCCCCACTCCCCTCCCCACTCCCCTCCCTACCTCCCCTCCCCCACTCCCCTCCCCCACACCCCTTCCCCAACTCCCCTCCCCACACTCCCCTCACCCCCCTCCCCACACCCCACTCCCCCACACCACTCCACTCCCCCACTCCACTCCCCCACCCCACTCCCCCACTCCACTACCCCCCCCACTCCCCTCCCCAACTCTCCTCCCCAATCCCCTCCCCGACTCCCCTCCCCCTCTCACCTGCCCCTCTCCACTACCCCACTCCCCTCCCGTCCACCACTCCGCTTCCCTGCACCTCCTCACTGCCCTCCCCTACAACACTCCCATCCCCCACTCCACTCCCCAACTCTCCTACCTCACACCCCTTCCCCACTCCCCTTCCCTCCACCTCCTCACCGCCCTCCACAACCCAACTCCCCTACCCCACACACCTCCCCCACTCCCCTATCCCACTCCCCTATGCCACTCCCCTATCCCACTCCACTTTCCCACATCCCTACCCCACTCCCCTAACTCACTCCACTCCCCAACTCCACTACCCCACTCCCCTCCCACATTCCCCTACCCCCTCCCCTAGCCACTCCCTCCCACACACCCCTCCCCCCCACACTCCCCTCCTCCCACTCCAGTCCACCTCTGCGCTTCCCTGCAACTCTTCACAGCCCTCTCCTGCCACACTCCCATCACCCACTACCCTCACGCACTCCCCTACCGCACTCCACTCCCCCACTTCCCACAACAACTCCACTACCCCATTCCAAATCACCACACCCCTACCCCACTCCCCTATCCCACTCGTTACCGCACTCCCCTACCGCACTCCCCTTCCCCACTCCGCTCCACCACTCCCCTCCCCCACTCCCCTCCCCCACTCCCCTAACTCACTCCACTCCCCCACTCCCCTCCCCCACCCCATGCACGTCATCCACTCCCCTACCCCGATTACCCTACCTCACTCCCCTCCCCACTCCCCTTCCAGACTCCCCTACCTCACTCACATAACACACACCCCTCGCCCACTCCCCTCCCCCAATACACTATCCACTCCCCTTCCCTCCAAATCCTCACTGCCCTCCCCTACACAACGCCCCTACTCCACTCCACACCCCCACTCCCCTACCGCACTCCCCTACCGCACTCCACGACCGCACTCCCCTCCACCACTCCCCTTCCACACTCCCCTCCCTCACTACCCTCCCAACTCCCCACCCCAACTCCCCCACCCCACTCCCCTTCCACACTCCCCTTCCACACTCCCCTCCTACACTCCCCTCCCACATTTCCCTCCACGCTCAACTCCCCCACTCAACTCCCCCACTCAACTCCCCAACTCCCCTACCCGACTACCCTCCCCAACTCCCCCCCAACTCCCCTCCCCCTACTCCCCACCCCCACTCCCATCCCCACTCCCCTCTCCCACTCCCCTACCCCCACCTCCCCTCTGTCTCTCCTCACCGCATCTCCCCTTCCCCACTCCTCTCCCACACTCCCTGCCTCAACTCCCCTCCCCCACCCCCCTAAACCACTCCCCTTCCCCCTCCCTCGCCAACACCCTCCCCCACTCCCCTCCCTCAATCCCCTCGTTAACTCCCCTCCCTCACTCCCATCCCTCACTCCCCTCCCCCACTTCCCTACCCCACTCCACTCCCCAACTTCCCTACCCCACTCCCTCCCCAACTCCCCTCCCCAACTCCCCTCCCAACTCCCCTCCCCACTCCCCTCCCCCACTCCCCTACCCCACTCCCCTCTCCCACTCCACTCCCAAAATCCACTCCCCCAACTCCTCTCCGCCCACTCACTTCCCCCACTCCCTCCCCCACACCCCTCCCCCGCTCCCGTCCACCACTCCGTATCCCTGCACCTCCTCACTGCCCTCCCGTACCCCACTCCCCTCCCCCACTCCCCTCCCCACTCCCCTCCCCATTCCCCTCCCTCACTCCCCTGCCCCATACCCCTACCCCTACCCCACTCGCTCCCCAACTCCCCTACCTCTCTCCCCCTCCCCCTCCCCCACTCCCCTCCCCCACTCCCCTTCCCCACTCCCCTTCCCCACTCCACTTTCCCACTCCCCGACACCACTCCCCTTACCCACATCCCTTCCTCCAAATCCTCACTGCCCTCCCTACACCACTCCCCTCCCCCACTCCCTTTTCCTCCACCTCCTCACTGTCCTCCAATCCCCTCCCCTACTCCCCTTCCTTCTCCTCCACACTGCCCTCCCCTACCCAACTCCCCTACGCCACTGCCCTGCCCACTCCCCACGCCACTCCCCTTCACTCCACCTCCTCACTGCCTCCCCCACTTCCACCAGTCCCCAACCCCACTCCCCTCCCCAACTCCCCTCCCCCTCACACCACCCCCAGATCCCTCCCCAACTCCCTCCCCAACTCCCCTCACCCACTCCCCTCCCCCACTCCCAAACACCCCACCCCCAAATCCCCTCCCCCACACCCCTGCACCTCTCCCCTACCCCACTCTCCTCCCAATTCCCCTATCACACTCCCCTCCAAAACTCCCCTCCCCCAATTCCAACTCCCTCCCCACTCCCATCCCCCGCTACCCTCCGCCACTCCCCTCCCCCAAACCCCTACCCCACACCCTGCCCCACACCCCTGCCCCACTCCACTACCCCCACTCCACTACCCCACTCCACTACCCCACTCCAGTCCCCAATTACCTACCTCACTCCCCTCCCATACTCCCCTAGTCACCTCTCCTACCCCACTCCCCTTCCCCACTCCCCTTCCCTCCACATCCTCACTGCACCCCGGTCCCCAACTCCCCTACCCCAAACACCTCCCCCAGGCCCTCCCTCACTCCACTTCTCTCCACATCCTCACTGTGCTCCAGTCCCCAACTCCCCTACACCAAACATCCCCCACTCCCCTACATCACTCCCCTACATCACTCCCCTACATCACTCCCCTCCCCCACTCCACTCCCCTCCCCCACTCCCCTCCCCCTCTCCCCTCCCCCTCTCCCCTCCCCCTCTCTCCTCCCCCTCTCTCCTCCCCCTCTCATCTCTGCAAAACTCCTTCCCCACTCCTCTACCAACTCCTCTACCCCACTCCTCTAGCCCACTCCTCTACCCCAAGTCCCCTCCCAAGTCCCCACCCCAAGTCCCCTCCCCAAGTCCCCTCCCCAAGACCCCTCCCCATGTCCCCTCCCCATGTCCCCTCCCAGGTCCCCTCCCCAGCTCCCCTCCCCATCTCCCCGCACTATCTACCCTCACCATCTCCCCTCACTATCTCCCCCTCACCATCTTGCCTCACCAACTCCCCTTCCCCACTCCCCTCCTCCCACTCCCCTCCCGCACTCCCCTCCCGCACACCCCTTCCGCTCTGCCCTCCCCCGCACCCCTCCCCCACTCCCCTCCCCCACTAACCACCCTCACATCCTCCCCACTCCACGCCCACACTCCACGCCCCCACTCCACTCCCACACTCCACTCCCAGACCGACTCCCCTCCCCAACTTTCCTCCCCCAATCCCCTCCCCAACTCCCCTCCCCCTCTCCCCTGCCCCTCTCCACTACCCGACTCCCCTCCCGTCCACCACTCCGCTTCCCTGTACCTCCTCACTGCCCTCCCGTACCCCACTCCCCTCCCCCACTCCCTCCCCACTCCCCTCCCATTCCCCTCCCTCACTCCCCTGCCCCATACCCCTACCCCTACCCCACTCCGCTCCCCAACTCCCCTACCTCTCTCCCCTCCCCCTCCCCACTCCCCTCCCCCACTCCCTTCCCCACTCCCCTTCCCCACTCCACTTTCCCACTCCCGACACCACTCCCCTTACCCACATCCCTTCCCTCCAAATCCTCACTGCCCTCCCCTACACCACTCCCCTCCCCCACTCCCTTTTCCTCCACCTCCTCACTGTCCTCCAATCCCCTCCCCTACTCCCCTTCCTTCTCCTCCACACTGCCCTCCCCTACCCAACTCCCCTACGCCACTGCCCTGCCCACTCCCACGCCACTCCCCTTCACTCCACCTCCTCACTGCCCTCCCCCACTTCCACCAGTCCCCAACCCCACTCCCCTCCCCCAACTCCCCTCCCCCTCACACCACCCCCAGATCCCTCCCCAACTCCCCTCCCCAACTCCCCTCACCCACTCCCCTCCCCCACTCCCAAACACCCCACCCCCAAATCCCTCCCCCACACCCCTGCACCTCTCCCCTACCCCACTCTCCTCCCAATTCCCCTATCACACTCCCCTCCAAAACTCCCCTCCCCCAATTCCCAACTCCCTCCCCACTCCCATCCCCCGCTACCCTCCGCCACTCCCCTCCCCAAACCCCTACCCCACACCCCTGCCCCACACCCCTGCCCCACTCCACTACCCCACTCCACTACCCCACTCCACTACCCCACTCCAGTCCCCAATTACCTACCTCACTCCCCTCCCATACTCCCCTAGTCACCTCTCCTACCCCACTCCCCTTCCCCACTCCCCCTTCCCTCCACATCCTCACTGCACCCCGGTCCCCAACTCCCCTACCCCAAACACCTCCCCCAGGCCCCTCCCTCACTCCACTTCTCTCCACATCCTCACTGTGCTCCAGTCCCCAACTCCCCTACACCACACATCCCCCACTCCCCTACATCACTCCCCTGACATCACTCCCCTACATCACTCCCCTCCCCCACTCCACTCCCCTCCCCCACTCCCCTCCCCCTCTCCCCTCCCCTCTCCCCTCCCCCTCTCTCCTCCCCCTCTCTCCTCCCCCTCTCATCTCTGCAAAACTCCTTCCCCACTCCTCTACCCAACTCCTCTACCCCACTCCTCTAGCCCACTCCTCTACCCCAAGTCCCCTCCCCAAGTCCCCACCCCAAGTCCCTCCCCAAGTCCCCTCCCCAAGACCCCTCCCCATGTCCCCTCCCCATGTCCCCTCCCCAGGTCCCCTCCCCAGCTCCCCTCCCCCATCTCCCGCACTATCTACCCTCACCATCTCCCCTCACTATCTCCCCTCACCATCTTGCCTCACCAACTCCCCTTCCCCCACTCCCCTCCTCCCACTCCCCTCCCGCACTCCCCTCCCGCACACCCCTTCCGCTCTGCCCTCCCCCGCACCCCTCCCCCACTCCCCTCCCCCACTAACCACCCTCACATCCCTCCCCACTCCACGCCCACACTCCACGCCCCCACTCCACTCCCACACTCCACTCCCAGACCGACTCCCGTCCCCAACTTTCCTCCCCCAATCCCCTCCCCAACTCCCCTCCCCCTCTCCCCTGCCCCTCTCCACTACCCGACTCCCCTCCCGTCCACCACTCCGCTTCCTGTACCTCCTCATAGCCCTCCCTACAACACTCCCATCCCCCACTCCGCTCCCCAACTCTCCTACCTCACACCCCTCCCCCAATCCCCTTCCCTCCACCTCCTCACTGCCCTCCACAACCCAACTGCCCTACCCACACACCTCCCCCACCTCCCCTATCCCACTCCCCTTCCCTCCACCTCCTCACTGCGCTTCCCTATCCCACTCCCCTATCCCACTCCCCTATCCCACTCCACTTTCCCACTTCCCTACCCCACTCCCCTAACTCACTCCGCCCCCCAACGCCACTACCCCACTCCCGACCCCACACCACGACCCCACACCCCGACCCCACTCCCTGACCCCACACCCCTACCCCACACCCCGACCCCACACCCCGACCCCACTCCCCTAAACAGCACCCCAACCCCACTCTCCTCCCACACTCTCCACCCCCAGTCTCCTCCCCCACTCTCCTCCCCCACTCTCCTCCCCCACTCTCCTACCCCACTCCCCGCCCCACTCCCCTAACCATCTCCCCTACCCCACACCCCTACTCCACTCCCCTCTCCCACACCCCTCCCCCACACCCCTCCCCCACTCCCATCCCCCACTCCCCTCCCTCACTCCCCTACCCCACTACCGTCCCAACTACCCTCCCCAACTACCCTCCCCAACTCCCCACCCCAACTCCCCTTCCACACTCCCCTTCCACACTCCCCTTCCTCACTCCCCTACCCCACTACCCTCACCAACTACCCTCCCCAACTACCATCCCCAACATACCCTCCCCAACTCCACACCCCAACTCCCCACCCCAAGTCCCTTCCACACTCCCCTTCCACACTCCCCTTCCACACTCCCCTCCCACACTCCCTTCCCACACTCAACTCCCCCACTCAACTCCCCCACTCAACTCCCCAACTCCCCTACCTCACCCCCCTACCCCACTCCCCTCCCTAACTCCCCTCCCCCTACTCCCCTCCCCCCACTGCCCTCCCCCACTCCTCCACCCCACTCCCCTCTGCCTCTCCTCTCCGCATCTCCCCTTCCCCACTCCTCTCCCACACTCCCTGCCTCAACTCCCCTCCCCCACCCCCTAAAACCACTCCCTTCCCCTCCCCTCCCCCACCCCACCCCCACTCCCCTCCCCCACTCCCCTCCCTCAATCCCCTCGTCAACTCCCCTCCCTCACTCCCCTCCCTCACACCCCTCCCTCACTCCCCTCCCCCACTTCCCTACCCCACTCCTCTCCCCAACTCCCCTCCACAACTCCCCTCCCCCACTCCCTCCCCCACACCCCACACCTGCTCCCCTCCCTGCCCCCCTCCCCCGCTCCTGTCCACCACTCCGTATCCCTGCACCTCCTCACTGTGCTCCCGTACCCCACTCCCCTCCCCCACTCCCATCCCCCACTCCCCTCCCCCACACCCCTACCCCACACCCCTACCCCACTCCGCTCCCCAACTCCCTACCCCTCTCCCCTCCCCCCCCTCCCCCACTCCCTCCCCCACTCCCTTACCCGCATCCCTTCCCTTATCCTCACTGCCCTCCCATGCACCACTCCCCTCACCCAATCCCTTTTCCTCCACCTCTTCACTGTCCTCCAATCCCCTCCCCTACTCCCCTTCCTTCTCCTCCACACTGCCCTCCCCACCACACTCCCATCCCCCACTCCGCTCCCCAACTCTCCTACCTCACACCCCTCCCCCACTCCCCTTCCCTCCACCTCCTCACTGCCCTCCTCAACACAACTCCCCTACCCCACACACCTCACCCACTCCACTCACCCACTCCCCTTCCCTCCACCTCCTCACTGCGCTCCCCTATCCCACTCCCCTATCCCACTCCACTATCCCACTGCCCTATCCGACTCCACTTTCCCACTTCCCTACCCCACTCCCCTAACTCACTACCCTCCCCAACACCATTACCCCTCTCCACTCCACCATTCCCCTAACCCCCTCCCCTAGCCCACTCCGTCCCACACTCCCCTTCCCCCACTCCAGTCCACCTCTGCGCTTCCCTGCACCTCTTCACTGCCCTCCCCGACCACACTCCCATCCCTCACTACCCTCACGCACACCCCTACCCCCACTCCCCTACACCACTCCCCTACCCCACTCCCATACCGTACTCCACTAGCGCACTCCACTACCGCACCCCCTCCACCACTCCCCTCCCCCACTCCCAATCACCACACACCAACCCCACTCCCCTACCCACTCACCTCCCCCACTCCGCTAACCCACTCCCCTCCCCCACTCCCCTCCCCCGCTCCCCTCCCCCGCTCCCCTCCCCCGCTCCCTGACACCACACCGGCTCCCCCACTCCCCTCACCCACTCCCCTCCCCCACTCCGCCCCACAACCCTCCCCCTTTCCCCTCCCCCACACCCCTCGCCCACTCCACTCCCGACACTCCTCCCCCACTCCACTCCCCTCCCCCAATCCCCTCCCCCTCACCCCTCCCCCACTCCCCTCTCCCACTCCCCGCTCCCACTCCCCTAACGTACTCCCCTACCCCACACCCCTGCCTTACTCCCCTCCCCCACTCCGCTAACCCACTCCTCCCGTCCAACACTCCACTTCCCTGCACCTCCTCACTGCCCTCCCCTACCACACTCCCATCCCCCACTTCCGCTCCCCAACTCTCCTGCCTCACACCCCTTCCCCACTGCCTTCCCTCCATCTCCTCACTGCCCTCCTCAACCCAACTCCGCTACCCCATATACATCACCAACTCGACTCACCCACTCCCCTTCCCTCCACCTCCTCACTGCGCTCCCCTATCCCACTCCCCTATCCCACTCCCCTATCTCACTCCACTATCCCACTCCCCTATCCGACTCCACTTTCCCACTTCCCTACCCCACTCCCCTAACTCACTCCCCTCCCCAACTCCAGTACCCCTCTCCACTCCACCATTCCCCTACCCCCCTCCTCTAGCCAAACCCTCCCACACTCACCTCCCCCCACACCAGTCCACCTCTGCGCTCCCCTGCATCTCTTCACTGCCCTCCCCTAACACACTCCCATCCCCCACTACGCTCCTTCATTCCCCTACCCCACTCCCCTACCGCACTCCACCCCCCCACTCCCCTACCGCACTCCCCTCCACAACTCCCCTACAGCACTCCAAATCACTACACCACTCCTCTCCCCCACTCCCTACCTCAACTCCCCTCCCCACTCCCCTAAACCACTCCCCTTCCCACTCCCCTCCCCCACTTCCCTCCCCCACCCCCCTCCCCCACACCCATCACAAACTCCCCTACCCCACTCCCCTACTCCGCTCCTCTCCCACACTCCCCTCCCCCACTCCGCTCCCCCACTCCCCTCCCCCACGCCCTCCGCCACACTCCTACCACACTCTACTCCCTCACTCACCTCCCCAACTCCCCTCCCCCGCTCCCCTCCCACACTAACCTCCCACACACCCCTTCCCACTCCCCTCCCCTCCGACACTCCCCTCGTCCTCTCTCCACCGCCACTCTCCTCCCGAACACCCCTCCCCACTTCCCGCCCCCACCTCCTCCCCCACTCCACTCTCCTCCCCCACTCCCGTCCACCACTCCGCATCCCTGCACCTCCTCACTGCCCTCCCGTACCACACTGCCCTCCCCCACTCCCCTACTCCAATCTCATACCCCACTCCACTCCCCCACTCTCATACCCCACTCCACTCCCCCACTCCCATACATCACTCCCCTCCACAACTCCCCTACCCCGCTCCCCTACCCCACTCCCCCACTCCCCCACTCCGCACCCCCTCTCCGCACCCCCCACTCCGCACTCCCCTCATCCACTACCCTACCCAATCCCACTACCCCACTCCCATCCCCCATTCCCCTCCCCCACTCCCCTACCCCACTCCCCTCCCCCACTCCCCTACCCCACTCCCCTACCCTACTCCCCTACCGCACTCCACTACCGCTCTCCACTCCCCCACTCCCCTATCGCACTCCCCTTCCGCACTCCCCTTCACATCTCCCCGATCCCACTCCCCGACCCCACTCCCCGACCCCACTCCCCGGCCCCTCTCCCCGGCCCCACTCCCCAGCCCCACTCCCCAGCCCCACGCCCCAGCCCCACTCCCCAGCCCCACTCCCCCAACCCCACTCCCCAACCCCACTCCCCTCCCCCACTCCCTGACACCACACCCGCTGCCCCACTCCCCTTCCCCACTCCCCTCCCCCACTCCCCTCCCCTGCCCCAGTCCCCTGCTCCACTCCCCTGCTCCACTCCATGATCCACTCCCCTGCCCCACTCCCCTGCCCCACTCCCCTGCCCCACTCTGCTACCCCACTCTGCTACCCCACTCCGCTCCCCCACTCCGCTCCCCCACTCACCTCCCCAACGCAGTCCGCTCCCCAACTTTCCTAGCCCACTCCCCTCCCCTCCACCTCCTCACTGCCTTCCACTACCCAACTCTCCTACCTCACACACCTCCCCCCACTCCACTCCACAACTCCCATTCCCTCCACACCCCTCCCCCACTCCACTCCCCTCTCCAAGCCCCCACTCACTGACGCCACTCCCCTACCCATTCCCTGTCCCTCACCCCCCACCCTCACTCCCCTACCGCACTCACAAACCCCACTCCCCTCTCCCACTCCTCCACCCCAACTCCCCTCCCCAACGCCCCTCCCTCGCTCCCCTCCCCCCGCTCCCCTCCGTCACTCCGCTCCCCCGCTCCCCTCCCCCGCTCCCCTCCCCCACTCCCCTCCCCCACACCCCTCGTCAACTCCCCTCCCCCACTACCCTCCCCCACTCCCCTACTCCGCTCCCGTAACCCACTCCCCACCCCACCCCCCTCGTCAACCCCCCTCCCCCACTCCCCTCCACCACTCCCCTCCCCAACTCCATTCCGCCACTCTCCTCCCACACTCTACTCCCTCTCTCACCTCCCCAGATCCCCTCCCCCGCTCCCCTCCCCCGCTCCCCTCCCACACTAACCTCCCCCACACCCCTCCACACTCCGCTCCCCTCAGACACTCCCCTCCCCCTCCCTCCTCCGCCACTCTCCTCCCCAACACCCCTCCCCAACTCTCCTCCCCCACTCTACTCCCCCACTCCGCTCCCCACTCCCCTACACAACTCTCCTCCCCCAATCCGCATCCCTGCACCTCCTCACTGCCCACCCGTACCACACTCCTCACCCCCACTCCACTCCCCCACTCTCCTCCCCCACTCCACTCCCCCACTCCACTCCTCCTCTCCTCACACCCCATCCCCTCCACCACTCCTCTACCCCAACCCACTCCCCTCCCCCACTACCCTCCCCCACTCCCCTCCCCCACTCCCCTACCCCACTCCCCTCCCCCACTCCACACCCCCACTCCCATACCTAATTCCCATCCACAACTCCCCTACCCCACTCCCCTACCCCACACCGCTCCCCAAATCCGCTCCCCCACTCCACTCCCGACAACCCCTCCCCAACTCTCCTACCTCACATCCCTCCCCCACTCCCCTTCCCTCCACCTCCTCACTGCCCTCCACAATCCAACTCCCCCTACCCCACACACGTCCCCAACTCCAGTCACCCACTGCCCTTCCCTCCACCTCATCACTGCGCTCCCCAATCCCATTCCCCTATCCCACTCCCCTAGCCCACCACGTCCCACACTCACCTCCCCCCACTCCAGTCCACCTCTGCGCTTCCCTGCACCTCTTCACTGCCCTCCCCTACCACACTCCCATCCCTCACTACCCTCACGCACACCCCTACCCCACTCCCCTACACCACTCCCCTACCCCACTCCCCTACCGTACTCCAGTAGCGCACTCCACTCCTGCACTCCCCTCCACCAATCCCCTACCCCACTCCCCATCACTACACACCAACCCCACTCCCCTACCCCACTCACCTCCCCCACTCCGCTAACCCACTCCCCTCCCCCGCTCCCCTCCCCCGCTCCCCTCCCCCACTCCCTGACACCACACCGGCTCCCCCACTCCCCTCCCCCACTCCCCTCCCCCACTCCGCCCCTCAACCCTCCCCCCTTCCCCTCCCCCACTCCCCGTCGCCCACTCCCCTCGTCCACTCCCCTCCCCCACTCCCCTCCCCCACTCCACTCCCCCACACCCCTCGCCCACTCCACTCCCGACACTCCTCCCCAACTCCCCTCCCCTCCCCCTCACCCCTCCCCCACTCCCGTCCCCCACTCCCCTCCCGTCCAACACTCCGCTTCCCTGCACCTCCTCACTGCCCTCCCCTACTACACTCCCATCCCCCACTCCGCTCCCCAACTCTCCTACCTCACACCCCTCCCCCACTCCCCTTCCTTCCACCTCCTCACTGCCCTCCTCAACCCAACTCCCCTACCCCACACACTTCCCCAACTCGACTCACCCACTCCCCTTCCCTCCACCTCCTCACTGCGCTCCCCGATCCCACTGCCCGATCCCACTCCCCTATCCCACTCCCCTATCGCACTCCCCTATCCCACTCCCCGATCCCACTCCCCTATCCCACTCCCCTATCCCACTCCCCTATCCCACTCCCCTATCCCACTGCCCTATCCGACTCCACTTTCCCACTTCCCTACCCCACTCCCCTAACTCACTCCCCTCCCCAACTCCACTACCCCTCTCTACTCCACCATTCCCCTAACCCCCTCCCCTAGCCAACACCTCCCACACTCCCCTCCCCCAACTCCAGTCCACCTCTGCGCTCCCCTGCATCTCTTCACTGCCCTCCCCAACACACTCCCATCCCCCACTACGCTCCCGCATTCCCCTATCCCACTCCCCTACCGCACTCCACGCCCCCACTCCCCTACCACACTCCCCTCCACAACTCCCCTACACCACTCCAAATTACCACACCACTCCTCTCCCCCACTCCCTAACTCAACGCCCCTCCCCACTCCCCTAAACCACTCCCCTAAACCACTCCCCTTCCCACTCCCCTCCCCCACTCCCCTCCCCCACTTCCATCACAAACTCCCCTACCCCACTCCCCTACTCCGCTCCTCTCCACCACCCCCTCCCTCACATCCCTCCCCCACACCCCTCCCCCACACCCCTCATCAACTCCCCTCCCACACTCCCCTCCCCCACTCCCCTCCCTCACGCCCTCCGCCACCCTCCTACCACACTCTACTCCCTCACTCACCTCCCCAACTCCACATCCCCGCTCCCCTCCCACACTCTCCTCCCGAACACCCCTCCCCCACTCCCCTCCCCCAGCCCCTCCCCCACTCCACTCTCCTCACCCACTCCCATCCCCCTCTCCCCTCCCCCACTCCCGTCCACCACTCCACATCCCTGCACCTCCTCACTGCCCTCCCGTACCACACTCCCCTCCCCCACTCCCCTACTCCAATCTCGTACCCCACTCCACTCCCCCATTCTCGTACCCCACTCCACTCCCCCACTCCCATACCTCATTTCCCTCCACAACTCCCCCTACCCCGCTCCCCTACCCCACTCCCCCACTCCCTCACTCCGCTCCCCCACTCCGCACCCCATCTCCCCCACTCCGCACCCCCACTCCCCACCCCACTCACCTCACCCACTACCCTACCCAACTCCACTACCCCACTCCCATCCCCCATTCCCCTCCCCCACTCCCCTACCCCACTCCCCCTACTCACACCACTACCGCTCTCCACTCCCCCACTCCCCTATCGCACTCCCCTCCACATCTCCCCGATCCCACTCCCCGACCCCACTCCCCGACCCCACTCCCCGACCCCACTCCCCAGCCCCACTCCCCAAACCCCACTCCCCAAACCCCACTCCCCAAACCCCACTCCACCAACCCCACTCCCCAACCCCACTCCCCTCACCCACTCCCTGACATCACACCCGCTGCCCCACTCCCCTTCCCCACTCCCTGACACCTCACCCGCTGCCCCACTCCCCTGCCCCACTCCCCTGCCCCAGTCCCCTGCTCCACTCCCCTGCTCCACTCCCCTGCTCCACTCCCCTGACCCACTCCCCTGCCCCACTCCGCTACCCCACTCTGCTACCCCACTCCGCTACCCCACTCCGCTCCCCCACTCCCCTCCCCTACCGCAGTCCGCTCCCCAACTTTCCTAGCCCACTCCCCTCCCCTCCACCTCCTCACTGCCTTCCACTACCCAACTCTCCTACCTGACGCACCTCCCCCACTCCACTCCCCAACTCCCATTCCCTCCACTCCCCTCCCCCACTCCACTCACCTCTCCAAGCCCCCCACTCACTGACGCCACTCCCCTACCCATTCCTTGTCCCCCACCCCCCTCCCTCACTCCCCTACCGCACTCACAAACCCCACTCCCCTCTCCCACTCCTCCACCCCACTCCCTGCCCCCTCTCCTCTCCGCAAATCCCCTTCCCCCTGCCCCTCCCCAACTCCCCTCCCCAACGCCCCTCCCTCGCTCCCGTCCCCCGCTCCCCTCCATCACTACCCTGCCCCGCTCCCCTCCCCCGCACCCCCACACCCCTCGTCAACTCCCCTCCCCACTCCCCCTCCCCAACTCCCCTCCCCAACACCCGTAAACCGCTCCCCTCCCCCACACCCCTCGTCAACCCCCATCCCCCACTCCACTCCCCCACTCCCCTCCCCCTCTCCCCCTCCCCCACTCCCCTCCCCAACTCCCTTCCGCCACTCTCCTCCCACACTCTACTCCCTCTCTCACCTCCCCAGATCCCCTCCCCCGCTCCCCTCCCACACTAACCTCCCCCACACCCCTCCGCACTCCGCTCCCCTCCGACACTCCCCTCCCCCTCTCTCCTCCGCCACTCTCCTCCCCAACACCCCTCCCCCACTCCCCTCCCCCACCCCCTCCCTGCTCCACTCCCCTACACAACTCTCCTCCCCACTCTCCTCCCCCACTCCCCTCCCCCCACTCCCCTCCCCCACTCTCCTCCCCCACTCCGCATCCCTGCACCTCCTCACTGCCCTCCCGTACCACACACCCCACCAGCACTCCACTCCCCCACTCCACTCCCCCACTCCACTCCCCCACTCCACTCCCCCTCTCCCCTCCCCCACTCCCCTCACCCCCTCCCCTCCCCCACTCCCCTCACCCCCTCCCCCACTCCTCTACCCCACCCCACTCCCCTCCCCCACTCCCCTCCCCCACTCCTCTACCCCACCCCACTCCCCTCCCCCCCCACTCCGCTTCCCCACTCCCCTACCCCACTCCCCTCCCCCACTCCACACCCCCACTCCCATACCTAACTCCCATCCACAACTCCCCTACCCCAACCCCTACACCACTCCCCTCCCCCCTCTCCCCTCCCCCTCTCCCCTCCCCCACTCCCCTCCCCCACTCCCGTCCCCCACTCCCCTCCCGTCCAACACTCCGCTTCCCTGCACCTCCTCACTGCCCTCCCCCACCACACTCCTAACCCCCACTCCGCTCCCCAACTCTCCTACCTCACACCCCTCCCCCACTCCCCTTCCCTCCACCTCCTCACTGCCCTCCACAACCCAACTCCCCTACCCCACACACGTCCCCAACTCCAGTCACCCACTCCCCTTCCCTCCACCTCCTCACTGCGCTCCCCTATCCCACTCCACTTTCCCACTTCCCTACCCCACACCCCTAACTCACTCCCCTCCCCAACTCCACTACCCCTCTCCACTCCACCATTCCCCTACCCCCCCCTCCCCTAGCCACCCTCCCCTAGCCACCCCGTCCCACACACCCCTCCCCCCACACCAGTCCACCTCTGCGCTCCCCTGCACCTCTTCACTGCCCTCCCCTACCACACTCCCATCCCCCACTACGCTCCCGCATTCCCCTACCTCAACTCCCCTACTCACACCCCTACCCACTCCCCAAAACCACTCCCCTTCCCCCTCCCCTTCCCCTCCCCTCCCCCACTCCCTTCCCCCACTCCCCTCCCCCACTCCCGTCCCCCACTCCCCTCCCCCACTCCCATCACAAACACCCCTACTCCACTCCCCTACTCTACTCCCCTCCCCCACACCCCTCCCCCACACCACTCCCCCACACCCCTCGTCAACTCCTCTCCCACACTCCCCTCCCCCACTCCCCTCCCTCACGTCCCTCCGCCACTCTCCTACCACACTCTACTCCCTCACTCACCTCCCCAACTCCCCCTCCCCCGCTCCCCTCCCACACTAACCTCCCACACACCCCTCCCCACTCCCCTCCCCTCCGACACTCCCCTCCCCCTCTCTCCTCCGCCACTCTCCTCCTGAACACCCCTCCCCCACTTCCCTCCCCCACCTCCTGCCCCACTCCACTCTCCTCACCCATTCCCATCCTCCACTCCCCTCCCCCACTCCCGTCCAACACTCCGCATCCCTGCACCTCCTCACTGCCCTCCCGTACCACACTCCCCTCCCCCACTCCCCTACCCTACTCTCGTACCCCAATCCACTCCCCCACTCTCGTACCCCACTCCACTCCCCCACTCCCATACCTCACTCCCCTTCACAACTCCCCTACCCCCGCTCCCCTACCCCTCTCCCCTACCCCGCTCCCCCACTCCGCTCCCCCACTCCGCACCCCACTCCGCACCCCCACTCCGCACCCCCACTCCCCACCCCCACTCCCCTCCCCCACTACCCTTCCCAACTCCACTACCCCACTCCCATCCCCCATTCCCCTCACCCACTCCCCTAGCCCACCCCCTCCCACACTCCCCTCCCCCCACTCCAGTCCACCTCTGCGCTTCCCTGCACCTCTTCACAGCCCTTCCCTACCACACTCCCATCCCCCACTACCCTCCCGCAGTCCCCTACCCCACTCCCCTACCGCACTCCCCTCCACATCTCCCCTATCCCACTCCCCGACCCCACTCCCCGTTCGCACTCCCCAGCCCCACTCCCCAGCCCCACGCCCCAGCCCCACTCCCCAAACCCCACTCCGGAAACCCCACTCCCCAAACCCCACTCCCCAAACCCCACACCCCCTTCCCCACACCCCCAACCGCACTCCCCCCAACCCCACTACCCCAAACCCCACTCCCCAACCCCACTCCCCTCCCCCACTCCCACTCCCCTCCCCCACTCCCTGACACCACACCCGCTGCCCCCAACCCCCTGACCCACTCCCCTGCTCCACTCCCCTGCCACACTCCCCTGCCCCACTCCACTGCCCCACACCGCTACCCCACTCCACTACCCCACTCCACTACCCCCACTCCGCTACCCCACTCTGCTACCCCACTCCGCTCCCCCACTCCCCTCCCCTACCGCTGTCCGCTCCCCAACTTTCCTAGCCCACTCCCCTCCCCTCCACCTCCTCACTGCCTTCCACTACCCAACTCTCCTACCTCACACACCTCCCCCACTCCACTCCCCAACTCCCATTCGCTCCACTCCCCTCCCCCACTCCACTCCCCTCTCCAAGCCCCCACTCACTGACGCCACTCCCCTACCCATTTCCTGTCCCCCACTCCCCTCCCTATTCCCTGTCCCCCAATCCCCTCCCTCACTCCCCTACCGCACTCACAAACCCCACTCCCCTCTCCCACTCCTCCACCCCACTCCCTTCCCCCTCTCCTCTCCGCTAATCCCCTTCCCCCTCCCCCTCCCCAACTCCCTTCCCCAACGCACCTCCCCCGCTCCCCCTCCCCCACTCCCCTCCCCCGCACCACTCGTCAACTCCCCTCCCCCACTCCCCTCCCCCACTCCCCTACTCCACTCCCCTCAGTCCACTCCCCTCCGTAACACCACTCGTCAACTCCCCTCCGCCACACCCCTCGTCAACTCCCCTCCCCCACTCCCCTCGTCAACTCCCCTCCCCCAATCCCCTCCCACTCTCCCCTACCAGCTCCCCTCACCCGCCCCCTCCCCCACTCCCCTCCCCCACTCACTTCCCCCTCTCCCCTCCCCCTCTCTCCTCCCCCTCTCTCCTCCCCCACTCTCCCCTCCCCCACTCTCCTCCCCCACTCTCCCCTCCCCCACTCTCTCCTCCCCCACTCTCCCCTCCCCCACTCTCCTCTCCCCCACTCTCCCCTCCCCCACTCTCCTCCCCCTCTCCTCCCCCACTCTCCTACCCCACTCCCCTCCCCCACAACCCTCCCCACACCCCTCCCCCACTCCCCTCCCCCACTCCCCTCCCCCACTCCCCTACCCCTCTCCCCTCCCCCTCTCCCCTCCCCCACTCTCCCCTCCCCCACTCCCCTCCCCCACTCCCCTCCCCCACTCCGCTCCCCAACTCTCCTACCTCACACACCTCCGCCACTCCCCTTCCCTCCACAACCCACCTCCCCTACCCCGCACACGTCACCCGCTCCACTTACACACTCCCCTTCCCTCCACCTCCTCACTGCACTCCCCTATCCCACTCCCCTATCCCACTCCACATTCCCCTATCCCACTCCACATTCCCACTCCCCTACACGACTCCCATTACTCACTCCCCTCCCCAACTCCGCTACCCCACTCCCCTCCCCCATTCCCCTAACCCCTTCCCCTAGCACACCCCCTCCAACACTCCCCGCCCCCCTCTCCAGTCCACCTCTGCGCTTCCCTGCACCTCTTCACTGCCCTCCCCTATCACACTCCCATCCCCCACTACCCTCCCGCACTCCCCTACCCCACTCCCCTACCGCACTCCACTCCCCCACTCCTCTCCCCCACACCCCTCTCACCCTAACCTCCCCCACTCCCCTCCCAACTCCCCTCGCCCACTCCCCTACCACACACCCCTACCCAACTCCGCTTACCTCCACCTCCTCACTGCCCTACTCTACCCCACTCCCATCCCAAACTACCGTCCCCCACTCCCCAAACGCACACCCCTCCACAACACCCCGACCCCACACCCCTACCCAACACCCCTACCCCACTCCCCTACCCCATTCCACTACCCCAGTCCCGTTGCCAATCCCCTACCTCACTCGCCTCCCACACTTCCCTACCCACCTCTCCTAACCCCCTCCCCGACCCCACTCCCCTTCCCTCCACCTCCTCACTGCACTCCAGTACCCAGCTCCCCTACCCACACACCTCCACCATGCCCCTCCCTCATTCCCCTTCCCTCCAGCTCCTCCCAGCGCTCCCCTACCCAACTCCCCTATCCCACCCCCCTACCCCACTCCCCGAAACTACACCCCTCCCCCACTCCACACCCCCACTCCACACCCCCACTCCCCTTACCTCAACCACCTCACTGCGCTCCCCTACCCCACTCACCTCCCCTACTCCCCTTCCTTCTCCTCCTCATTGCCCTCCCCTACCCAACTCCCCAACGCCACTGCCCTCCCCCACTCCCCACGCGACTCCCCTTCACTCCACCTCATCACTGCCCTCCCCTACCCCACACCGCTCCGCACTCCCCTCCTCACTTCCCTCCCCCACTCCCCTCCACATTCTCCGCCCTCACTCCCCACCCCATATCCCTACCTCTCTCCCCTCCCCCACTCCCCTCCCCCACTCCCCTCCCCCACTCCCCTCCACCACTCCCCTCCTCTCCCCAACTCCCCTATCCCACTCTCCTCCCACACTCCACACCCTCACTCACCTCCCCAGATCCCCACACCCGCTCCCCTCCCGCACTAACCTCCCCCACAACCCTCCCCACTCCCCTCCCCCACTCCCCTCCCCCACTCCCCTCCCCCACTCCCCTACCCCTCTCCCCTCCCACTCTCCCCTCCCCCACTCTCCACTACCCCACTCTCTTCCCCCACTCTCCTCCCCCACTCTCCTCCCCCACTCTCCACCCCCACTCTCCTCCCCCACTCCCATCCCCCACTCCGCTCCCCAACTCTCCTATCTCACAACCCTCCCCCACTCCCCTTCCCTCCACAACCAAACTCCCCTACCCCGCACACCTCCCCCACTCCACTTACACACTCCCCTTCCCTCCACCTCCTCACTGCGCTCCCCTATCCCACTTCCCTATCCCACTCCACATACCCCTATCCCACTCCACATTCCCACTCCCCTCCCCCCACTCCAGTCCACCTCTGCGCTTCCCTGCACCTATTCACTGCCCTCCCCTACCACACACCCATCCCCCACTACCCTCCCGCACTCCCCTACCCCACACCCCTACCGCACTCCGCTCCCCCTCTCCACTCCCCTCCCCCACTCCCCTCCCCCACTCCCCTCCCCCACTCCCCTCCCCCACACCCCTCACACACTAACCTCCCCCACTACCCTCCCAACTCGCTTCGCCCACTCCCCTACCATGCACCCTACCCAACTCTGCTTACCTCCACCTCCTCACTGCCCTACTCTACCGCACTCCCATCCTACACATACCCTCCTCCACTACCCTCCCCCACTCCCCAATCGCACACCCCTCCACGACACCCCCGACCCCACTCCCCTACCCCACACCCCTACCCCACTCCCCTACCCCATTCCACTACCCCAGTCCCGTTGCCAATCCCCTACCTCACTCCCCTCCCACACTTCCCTACCCACCTCTCCTAACCCCCTCCCCTACCCCACTCCCCTTCCCTCGACCTCCTCACTGCACTCCAGTACCCAATTCCCTACCCACATACCTCCACCACTCCCCTCCCTGATTCCCCGTCCCTCCACCTCCTCCCTGCGCTCCCCTACCCAGCTCCCCTATCCCACTCCCCTACCCCACTCCCCTACCCCACTCCCCCACTACACCCCTCCCCCACTACACACCCCCACTCCCCTTACCTCCACCACCTCACTGCGCTCCCCTACCCCACTATCCTACCCCACTCTCCTATCCCACTCCACTTTCCCACTCCCCGACCCCACTCCCCTAACTCACTTCTCTCCCACACTCACCACCCCTTCTCCCCTTCCTTCTCCTCCTGACTGCTCTCCCCTACCCAACTCCCCAACGCCACTGCCCTCCCCCACTCCCCACGTTACTCCCCTTCACTCCACCTCATCGCTGCCCTCCCCTACCCCACACCCCTCCCCACTCCCCTCCCCACTCCCCTCCCCACTTCCCTCCCCCACTCCCCTCCACATTCTCCTACCTCACTCCCCACCCCATACCCCTACCTCACTCCACTCCCCCACTCACATAACACACACCCCACCCCCACTCCCCTCCCCCACTCCCCTCCCCCACTCCTCTCCCCCACTCCCCTCCCCCATTCCCCTCACCCACTCCCCTCCGACCCAACTCCACTCCCACTCCCCTTCCCTCCACCTCCTGACAGCACACCCCTACCAGACTCCACGACACCACTCTGCACCCCCACTCCCCTCCTCTACTCCCCTACCCCACCGCACATCCCTCCCAAACTCCCCTACCAGACGCCCTCCCCCACTCCCCTCCCCTCCCCCACTCCCCTCCCCCTCTCCCCTCCCCAAATCGCCTCCCCAGTCCCATTACCAAATCGCCTCCCCCAGTCTCCTTACCAAATCGACTCCCCTACTCCCCTGCCCTCCACATCCTTACAGCCCTCCTCTACTCCACTCCCCTACAACACTCTGATCCCCCACTCGCCCCACCAATCCCCTACCCCGCTTCTCTCCAAAACTCCCCTACCCTCTCCCCACCCCCACTCCCCTACCCCACTCCCCTACCCCATTCCACTACCCCAGTCCCGTCGCCAATCCCCTACCTCACACCCCTCCCATACTCCCCTACCCACCTCTCCTACCCCACTCTCTTACCCCACTCCCCTTCCCTCCACCTCCTCAATGCACTCCAGTACCCAACTCCCCGACGCCACTGCCCTCCCCCACTCCCCACGACACTCCCCCACTGCCCGACCTCGCTCCATTCCCCCAGTTACCACCCCCACTACCTTACCCCACTCCCCTCTACAATCCCTCCCCCCAATCCCCTCCCCACCCCCGTCCCCACTTCCCTCCCCCACTCCCCCACCCCACTCACATAACACACACCCTACCCCACTCCACTCCCCCATTCCCCTCTCCCACTCCCCTTCCCTCCATCTCCTCACTGCACCCCTACCCAACTCCCGTCCCCACTCCCTTCCCTCCACCTCCTTACAGTCCACCCCTACCACACTTCCCGACACCACACTGCACCCCCCACCCCCTCCTCCACTCCCCTACCCCACTAACCCCACCGCACCTCCCTCCCAAACTCCCCTACCAGACGCCCTCCCCCACTCCCCTCCCCCAAACCCCTCCCCACACACCACCCCCACTTCCCTCCCCCACTCCCCCACCCCACTCACCTAACACACACCCTACCCCACTCCACTCCCCCATTCCCCTCTCCCACTCCCCTTCCCTCCATCTCCTCACTGCACCCCTACCCAACTCCCGTCCCCACTCCCCTTCCCTCCACCTCCTTACAGCCCACCCCGACCACACTTCCCGACACCACACTGCACCCCCACCCCCTCCCACACTCCCCTCCCCCAATCCGCATCCCCACTCCCCAAGCCCACCCCCCTCCCAACTCCCCTTCCCTCCACCTCCTTCCAGCGCTCCCCTACTCCACTCCCCTATACCACTCTGATCCCCCACTAGCCTCACCACTCCCTACCCTACTCCCCTCCAAAACTCCCATACCCTCTCCCCACCCCCACTCACCCTACACCACTCCCCTAACCCACTCCCTGTCCCCCACTCTCCTCCCCCACTCCCCTCCCCAACTCCCCTCGCCCAGTCTCCTCCCACACTCCCCTCCCTCACTCCCCTCCAACTCCCCTACAACTCTAACCTCCCCCACTCCCCTCTGCACTCCCCTCCCGCACTCCCCTCCCCACTCCCCCTCCCCACTCCCCCTCCCCCACTCCCCTCCTCACTCCCCTCCCCACTCCCCTCCTCACTCACCTCCCATACTAACCTTCCCACTCGCTCCCCCACGCCCCTCCCCACTCACCTCCCACACTAACCTCCCCCACTCGCCTCCCCACTCCCCTCCCCACTCCCCTCCCGCTCTTGCCTCCCCCAATCCCCTCCCCCACTCCCAAACTCCCCTCCCCCACTCCCCTCACTCACTAATCTCCCCCACTCCCCTCCCACACTAACCTCCCCCACTCCCCTCCCAACTCCCCTCATCCACTCCGCTACCCCACTCCGCTTACCTCCACATCCTCACTGCACGACTCCACCACACTCCCATCCCCCACTACCCTCCCCCACTACCCGCCCCCTCTCCCTAACCGCACCCCCCTCCACAACACCCCTACCCCTCTCCCCTACCCCAAACCTGACCCCACACCCCTACCCTACACCCCTACCCTACTCCCCTACCCCAGTCCACTACCCCAGTCCCATCGCCAATCTCCTCTCTCACACCCCTCCCATACTCCCATACCCACCTCTCCTACCCCACTCCCCTACCCCACTCCCCTTCCCGCCACCTCCTCACTGCACTCCAGTACCCAGGTCCCCTACGCCACTGCCCTCCCCCACTGCCCTACCTCACTCCACTCCACCAGTTACCCCTCCCACTACCTTACCCCACTCCCCTCCCCACTCCCCTCCCCATTTCCCTCCCCCACTTCCCTCCCCCACTCCCCTCCCATTTCTCCTACCTCACTCCCCACCCCATACCCATACCCCACTCCCCTCCCGCACTGCCCTACCTCACTCCACTCCCCCAGTTAATGCACCCACTACCTTGCCCCACTCCCCTCCCCACTCCCTTCCCCCACTCGCCTCCCCATACCCCTACCTCACTCCACTCCCCCACTCCCCTACCCCACTCACATAACACACACCCCTCCCCCACTCCCCTCCCCCATTCCCCTCTCCCACCCCCTTCCCTCCATCTCCTCACTGCCCCACTACCCAAATCCCCTCCCCACTCCCCTTCCCTCCACCTCCTTTCAGCCCACCCCTACCACACTCCCCGACACCACTCTGCACCCCCACCCCCTCCTCCACTCCCCTACCCCACTACCCCACCGCACTTCCCTCCCAAACTCCCCTACCAGACGCCCTCCCCCACTCCCCTCCCCCACACCCATCCCCACACCCCTTACCCACTCCCCCACTCCACTCGCCCACTCCCCTCCCCCACTCCACCTCCCCCACACCCCTCGCCCACTACCCTACCGCTATGGCCTACCCCACGCCCCTCCACAACTCCCCTCCCCAACTCACCTTCCCTCCATCTCCTGACAGTCCTCCCCTACTCCACTCCCCTGCACCACTCTGCTCCCCCACTAGCCCCACCACTCCCCTACCCCACTCCCCTCCAAAACTCCCATAACCTCTCCCCACCCCCACTCACCTACACCACTCCCCTAACCCACTCCCTGTCCCTCAATCCATTCCCTGACTACCCAAACCCCACTCTCCTCCCCCACGCACCTCCCCAACTCCCCTCCTCCACACCTCGACCCCACTCTCCACCCCTCTCCTCGAGGCAACACCCCTCCCCCACACCTCGCCCCACTCCCTGCCTCAACTCCCCCACCCCACACTCCCCTCCCCCACTCCCCTCCACCACTCCCCTCCCCCACTCCCCTCCCCCACTCCCCTTCCAAGCTCCCCTCCCCCACAACCCCTCCTCAACTCCCCTAACTCCCCTTCCCCACTCCCCTCCACCACTCCCCTCCCCAACTCCCCTCCCCCACTCAACTCCCCTTCCACGCACTCTTCCCCACACTCCTCCCCACACCCCTCCCCTACTCCCCACTCCCACTGCCCTCCCCCAAATCGCCCACCACACTCCCCTCCCACACTCCCCTCCCCCAAATCCCCTGCCCCAATTCCCCTACCGCACTCCCATCCCCCACTCCCATCCCCCACTATCCTCCCCAACTTCCCTCCCCCACTACCCTCCCCCACTACCCTCTCCCACTCCACTCCCCCACTCCACTCCCGCACACCACTCCCCCATACCCACCCCCACTCTCCTCCCCCACTCCCCTACCCCAAATCCCCTTCCACAAATCCCCTACCCCAAATCCCCTCCCCAAATCCCCTCCCCCAAATCCCCGCCCCCACTCCATTCACATACCGCACTCCCCTCCACAACTCCCCTACCCGACTCCCCTACACAGCCCCCCGTCACCACACCCCTACCACACTCCCCTCCCCCACTCCGCTACCCGACTCCCATACCCCACACCCCTACCCCACTCCCCGACCCCACTCCCCGACCGCACTCCACGACCCCACTCCATGACCGCACTCACCCGACCCCACTCACCCGACCCCACTCACCCGATCACACTCCCCACCCCCACACCCCAACCCCACTCCCCACCCCCATGCCCCTCCCCTAGTCCCCTCCCCCACAACTCTACCCCACTATCCTCACCTCTCCTCTCTGCAACACCCGTCCCCCACTCCCCTCCCCCATTCCCCTCCCCCCGTCCCCACACCCCCTACCACACTCCCCTCCCCCACCCCGCTCCCCCACCCCGCACCCCCACTCCCCTCCCACGCTAACCTCCCCCACACTCCTCCCCACACTCCTCCGCACACTCCTCCCCCACTCCCCTCCCCCACTGCCCTCCCCCACTCCCCTCCCCCAAATTCCGTACCCCAAATTCTGTACCCCAAATCCCGTACCCCAAATCCCCTACCCCCAATCCCCTCCCCCAAATCACCTCCCACACACCACTCGCATACCGCACTCCCCTCCACAACTCCCCGACCCGACTCCCCTACCCAACCCCCCGTTAATACACCCCTACCACACTCCCCTCCCCCACTCCCCTCCCCCACTCCACTCCCCCACTCCCCCACCCCACTCCCCTAAACTACACCCCTCCCCCACTACACACCCCCACTCCCCTTACCTCCACCACCTCACTGCGCTCCCCTACCCCACTATCCTACCCCACTCTCCTATCCCACTCCACTTTCCCACTCCCCGACCCCACTCCCCTAACTCACTTCTCTCCCACACTCACCACCCCTTCTCCCCTTCCTTCTCCTCCTGACTGCTCTCCCCTACCCAACTCCCCAACGCCACTGCCCTCCCCCACTCCCCACGTTACTCCCCTTCACTCCACCTCATCGCTGCCCTCCCCTACCCCACACCCCTCCCCACTCCCCTCCCCACTCCCCTCCCCACTTCCCTCCCCCACTCCCCTCCACATTCTCCTACCTCACTCCCCACCCCATACCCCTACCTCACTCCACTCCCCCACTCACATAACACACACCCCACCCCCACTCCCCTCCCCCACTCCCCTCCCCCACTCCTCTCCCCCACTCCCCTCCCCCATTCCCCTCACCCACTCCCCTCCGACCCAACTCCACTCCCACTCCCCTTCCCTCCACCTCCTGACAGCACACCCCTACCAGACTCCACGACACCACTCTGCACCCCCACTCCCCTCCTCTACTCCCCTACCCCACCGCACATCCCTCCCAAACTCCCCTACCAGACGCCCTCCCCCACTCCCCTCCCCTCCCCCACTCCCCTCCCCCTCTCCCCTCCCCAAATCGCCTCCCCAGTCCCATTACCAAATCGCCTCCCCCAGTCTCCTTACCAAATCGCCTCCCCTACTCCCCTGCCCTCCACATCCTTACAGCCCTCCTCTACTCCACTCCCCGACAACACTCTGATCCCCCACTCGCCCCACCAATCCCCTACCCCGCTTCTCTCCAAAACTCCCCTACCCTCTCCCCACCCCCACTCCCCTACCCCACTCCCCTACCCCATTCCACTACCCCAGTCCCGTCGCCAATCCCCTACCTCACACCCCTCCCATACTCCCCTACCCACCTCTCCTACCCCACTCTCTTACCCCACTCCCCTTCCCTCCACCTCCTCAATGCACTCCAGTACCCAACTCCCCGACGCCACTGCCCTCCCCCACTCCCCACGACACTCCCCCACTGCCCGACCTCGCTCCATTCCCCCAGTTACCACCCCCACTACCTTACCCCACTCCCCTCTACAATCCCCTCCCCAATCCCCTCCCCACCCCCGTCCCCACTTCCCTCCCCCACTCCCCCACCCCACTCACATAACACACACCCTACCCCACTCCACTCCCCCATTCCCCTCTCCCACTCCCCTTCCCTCCATCTCCTCACTGCACCCCTACCCAACTCCCGTCCCCACTCCCTTCCCTCCACCTCCTTACAGTCCACCCCTACCACACTTCCCGACACCACACTGCACCCCCACCCCCTCCTCCACTCCCCTACCCCACTACCCCACCGCACCTCCCTCCAAACTCCCCTACCAGACGCCCTCCCCCACTCCCCTCCCCCAAACCCCTCCCCACACACCACCCCCACTTCCCTCCCCCACTCCCCCCACCCCACTCACCTAACACACACCCTACCCCACTCCACTCCCCCATTCCCCTCTCCCACTCCCCTTCCCTCCATCTCCTCACTGCACCCCTACCCAACTCCCGTCCCCACTCCCCTTCCCTCCACCTCCTTACAGCCCACCCCGACCACACTTCCCGACACCACACTGCACCCCCACCCCCTCCCACACTCCCCTCCCCCCAATCCGCATCCCCACTCCCCAAGCCCACTCCCCTCCCCAACTCCCCTTCCCTCCACCTCCTTCCAGCGCTCCCCTACTCCACTCCCCTATACCACTCTGATCCCCCACTAGCCTCACCACTCCCTACCCTACTCCCCTCCAAAACTCCCATACCCTCTCCCCACCCCCACTCACCTACACCACTCCCCTAACCCACTCCCTGTCCCCCACTCTCCTCCCCCACTCCCCTCCCCAACTCCCCTCGCCCAGTCTCCTCCCACACTCCCCTCCCTCACTCCCCTCCAACTCCCCTACAACTCTAACCTCCCCCACTCCCCTCTGCACTCCCTCCGCACTCCCCTCCCCACTCCCCTCCCCACTCCCCTCCCCCACTCCCTCCTCACTCCCCTCCCCACTCCCCTCCTCACTCACCTCCCATACTAACCTTCCCCACTCGCTCCCCCACGCCCCTCCCCACTCACCTCCCACACTAACCTCCCCCACTCGCCTCCCCACTCCCCCTCCCCACTCCCCTCCCGCTCTTGCCTCCCCCAATCCCCTCCCCCACTCCCAAACTCCCCTCCCCCACTCCCCTCACTCACTAATCTCCCCCACTCCCCTCCCACACTAACCTCCCCCACTCCCCTCCCAACTCCCCTCATCCACTCCGCTACCCCACTCCGCTTACCTCCACATCCTCACTGCACGACTCCACCACACTCCCATCCCCCACTACCCTCCCCCACTACCCGCCCCCTCTCCCTAACCGCACCCCCCTCCACAACACCCCTACCCCTCTCCCCTACCCCAAACCTGACCCCACACCCCTACCCTACACCCCTACCCTACTCCCCTACCCCAGTCCACTACCCCAGTCCCATCGCCAATCTCCTCTCTCACACCCCTCCCATACTCCCATACCCACCTCTCCTACCCCACTCCCCTACCCCACTCCCCTTCCCGCCCACCTCCTCACTGCACTCCAGTACCCAGGTCCCCTACGCCACTGCCCTCCCCCCACTGCCCTACCTCACTCCACTCCACCAGTTACCCCTCCCACTACCTTACCCCACTCCCCTCCCCACTCCCCTCCCCATTTCCCTCCCCCACTTCCCTCCCCCACTCCCCTCCCATTTCTCCTACCTCACTCCCCACCCCATACCCATACCCCACTCCCCTCCCGCACTGCCCTACCTCACTCCACTCCCCCAGTTAATGCACCCACTACCTTGCCCCACTCCCCTCCCCACTCCCTTCCCCCACTCGCCTCCCCATACCCCTACCTCACTCCACTCCCCCACTCCCCTACCCCACTCACATAACACACACCCCTCCCCCACTCCCCTCCCCCATTCCCCTCTCCCACCCCCTTCCCTCCATCTCCTCACTGCCCCACTACCCAAATCCCCTCCCCACTCCCCTTCCCTCCACCTCCTTTCAGCCCACCCCTACCACACTCCCCGACACCACTCTGCACCCCCACCCCCTCCTCCACTCCCCTACCCCACTACCCCACCGCACTTCCCTCCCAAACTCCCCTACCAGACGCCCTCCCCCACTCCCCTCCCCCACACCCATCCCCACACCCCTTACCCACTCCCCCACTCCACTCGCCCACTCCCCTCCCCCACTCCACCTCCCCCACACCCCTCGCCCACTACCCTACCGCTATGGCCTACCCCACGCCCCTCCACAACTCCCCTCCCCAACTCACCTTCCCTCCATCTCCTGACAGTCCTCCCCTACTCCACTCCCCTGCACCACTCTGCTCCCCCACTAGCCCCACCACTCCCCTACCCCACTCCCCTCCAAAACTCCCATAACCTCTCCCCACCCCCACTCACCTACACCACTCCCCTAACCCACTCCCTGTCCCTCAATCCATTCCCTGACTACCCAAACCCCACTCTCCTCCCCCACGCACCTCCCCAACTCCCCTCCTCCACACCTCGACCCCACTCTCCACCCCTCTCCTCGAGGCAACACCCCTCCCCCACACCTCGCCCCACTCCCTGCCTCAACTCCCCCACCCCACACTCCCCTCCCCCACTCCCCTCCACCACTCCCCTCCCCCACTCCCCTCCCCCACTCCCCTTCCAAGCTCCCCTCCCCCACAACCCCTCCTCAACTCCCCTAACTCCCCTTCCCCACTCCCCTCCACCACTCCCCTCCCCAACTCCCCTCCCCCACTCAACTCCCCTTCCACGCACTCTTCCCCACACTCCTCCCCACACCCCTCCCCTACTCCCCACTCCCACTGCCCTCCCCCAAATCGCCCACCACACTCCCCTCCCACACTCCCCTCCCCCAAATCCCCTGCCCCAATTCCCCTACCGCACTCCCATCCCCCACTCCCATCCCCCACTATCCTCCCCAACTTCCCTCCCCCACTACCCTCCCCCACTACCCTCTCCCACTCCACTCCCCCACTCCACTCCCGCACACCACTCCCCCATACCCACCCCCACTCTCCTCCCCCACTCCCCTACCCCAAATCCCCTTCCACAAATCCCCTACCCCAAATCCCCTCCCCAAATCCCCTCCCCCAAATCCCCGCCCCCACTCCATTCACATACCGCACTCCCCTCCACAACTCCCCTACCCGACTCCCCTACACAGCCCCCCGTCACCACACCCCTACCACACTCCCCTCCCCCACTCCGCTACCCGACTCCCATACCCCACACCCCTACCCCACTCCCCGACCCCACTCCCCGACCGCACTCCACGACCCCACTCCATGACCGCACTCACCCGACCCCACTCACCCGACCCCACTCACCCGATCACACTCCCCACCCCCACACCCCAACCCCACTCCCCACCCCCATGCCCCTCCCCTAGTCCCCTCCCCCACAACTCTACCCCACTATCCTCACCTCTCCTCTCTGCAACACCCGTCCCCCACTCCCCTCCCCCATTCCCCTCCCCCCGTCCCCACACCCCCTACCACACTCCCCTCCCCCACCCCGCTCCCCCACCCCGCACCCCCACTCCCCTCCCACGCTAACCTCCCCCACACTCCTCCCCACACTCCTCCGCACACTCCTCCCCCACTCCCCTCCCCCACTGCCCTCCCCCACTCCCCTCCCCCAAATTCCGTACCCCAAATTCTGTACCCCAAATCCCGTACCCCAAATCCCCTACCCCCAATCCCCTCCCCCAAATCACCTCCCACACACCACTCGCATACCGCACTCCCCTCCACAACTCCCCGACCCGACTCCCCTACCCAACCCCCCGTTAATACACCCCTACCACACTCCCCTCCCCCACTCCCCTCCCCCACTCCACTCCCCCACTCCCCCACCCCACTCCCCTAAACTACACCCCTCCCCCACTACACACCCCCACTCCCCTTACCTCCACCACCTCACTGCGCTCCCCTACCCCACTATCCTACCCCACTCTCCTATCCCACTCCACTTTCCCACTCCCCGACCCCACTCCCCTAACTCACTTCTCTCCCACACTCACCACCCCTTCTCCCCTTCCTTCTCCTCCTGACTGCTCTCCCCTACCCAACTCCCCAACGCCACTGCCCTCCCCCACTCCCCACGTTACTCCCCTTCACTCCACCTCATCGCTGCCCTCCCCTACCCCACACCCCTCCCCACTCCCCTCCCCACTCCCCTCCCCACTTCCCTCCCCCACTCCCCTCCACATTCTCCTACCTCACTCCCCACCCCATACCCCTACCTCACTCCACTCCCCCCACTCACATAACACACACCCCACCCCCACTCCCCTCCCCCACTCCCCTCCCCCACTCCTCTCCCCCCACTCCCCTCCCCCATTCCCCTCACCCACTCCCCTCCGACCCAACTCCACTCCCACTCCCCTTCCCTCCACCTCCTGACAGCACACCCCTACCAGACTCCACGACACCACTCTGCACCCCCACTCCCCTCCTCTACTCCCCTACCCCACCGCACATCCCTCCCAAACTCCCCTACCAGACGCCCTCCCCCACTCCCCTCCCCTCCCCCACTCCCCTCCCCCTCTCCCCTCCCCAAATCGCCTCCCCAGTCCCATTACCAAATCGCCTCCCCCAGTCTCCTTACCAAATCGCCTCCCCTACTCCCCTGCCCTCCACATCCTTACAGCCCTCCTCTACTCCACTCCCCGACAACACTCTGATCCCCCACTCGCCCCACCAATCCCCTACCCCGCTTCTCTCCAAAACTCCCCTACCCTCTCCCCACCCCCACTCCCCTACCCCACTCCCCTACCCCATTCCACTACCCCAGTCCCGTCGCCAATCCCCTACCTCACACCCCTCCCATACTCCCCTACCCACCTCTCCTACCCCACTCTCTTACCCCACTCCCCTTCCTCCACCTCCTCAATGCACTCCAGTACCCAACTCCCCGACGCCACTGCCCTCCCCCACTCCCCACGACACTCCCCCACTGCCCGACCTCGCTCCATTCCCCCAGTTACCACCCCCACTACCTTACCCCACTCCCCTCTACAATCCCCTCCCCAATCCCCTCCCCACCCCCGTCCCCACTTCCCTCCCCCACTCCCCCACCCCACTCACATAACACACACCCTACCCCACTCCACTCCCCCATTCCCCTCTCCCACTCCCCTTCCCTCCATCTCCTCACTGCACCCCTACCCAACTCCCGTCCCCACTCCCCTTCCCTCCACCTCCTTACAGTCCACCCCTACCACACTTCCCGACAACACCCTGCACCCCCACCCCCTCCTCCACTCCCCTACCCCACTACCCCCCCACACCTCCCTCCCAAACTCCCCTACCAGACGCCCTCCCCCACTCCCCTCCCCCAAACCCCTCCCCACACACCACCCCCACTTCCCTCCCCCCACTCCCCCACCCCACTCACCTAACACACACCCTACCCCACTCCACTCCCCCATTCCCCTCTCCCACTCCCCTTCCCTCCATCTCCTCACTGCACCCCTACCCAACTCCCGTCCCCACTCCCCTTCCCTCCACCTCCTTACAGCCCACCCCGACCACACTTCCCGACACCACACTGCACCCCCACCCCCTCCTCCACTCCCCTACACCACTACCCCACCGCACCTCCCTCCCAAACTCCCCTACCAGACGCCCTCCCCCACTCCCCTCCCCCAAACCCCTCCCACACACACCACCCCCACTCCCCTCCCACACTCCCCTCCCCCAATCTGCACCCCCACTCCCCAAGCCCACTCCCCTCCCCAACTCCCTCCACCTCCTTCCAGCGCTCCCCTACTCCACTCCCCTACACCACTCTGATCCCCCACTAGCCTCACCACTCCCTACCCTACTCCCCTCCAAAACTCCCATACCCTCTCCCCCACCCCCACTCACCTACACCACTCCCCCTAACCCACTCCCTGTCCCCCACTCTCCTCCCCCACTCCCCTCCCCAACTCCCTCGCCCAGTCTCCTCCCACACTCCCCTCCCTCACTCCCCTCCAACTCCCCTACAACTCTAACCTCCCCCACTCCCCTCCGCACTCCCCTCCGCACTCCCCTCCCCACTCCCCTCCCCCACTGCCCTCCTCACTCCCCTCCCCACTCCCCTCCTCACTCACCTCCCACACTAACCTTCCCCACTCGCTCCCCCACGCCCCTCCCCACTCACCTCCCACACTAACCTCCCCCACTCGCCTCCCCACTCCCCTCCCCACTCCCCTCCCGCTCTTGCCTCCCCCAATCCCCTCCCCCACTCCCAAACTCCCCTCCCCCACTCCCCTCACTCACTAATCTCCCCCACTCCCCTCCCACACTAACCTCCCCCACTCCCCTCCCAACTCCCCTCATCCACTCCGCTACCCCACTCCGCTTACCTCCACATCCTCACTGCACGACTCCACCACACTCCCATCCCCCACTACCCTCCCCCACTACCCGCCCCCACTCCCTAACCGCACCCCCCTCCACAACACCCCTACCCCTCTCCCCTACCCCAAACCTGACCCCACACCCCTACCCTACACCCCTACCCTACTCCCCTACCCCAGTCCACTACCCCAGTCCCATCGCCAATCTCCTCTCTCACACCCTTCCCATACTCCCATACCCACCTCTCCTACCCCACTCCCCTACCCCACTCCCCCTTCCCGCCACCTCCTCACTGCACTCCAGTACCCAGATCCCCTACGCCACTGCCCTCCCCCACTGCCCTACCTCACTCCACTCCACCAGTTACCCCTCCCACTACCTTACCCCACTCCCCTCCCCACTCCCCTCCCCATTTCCCTCCCCCACTTCCCTCCCCCACTCCCCTCCCATTTCTCCTACCTCACTCCCCACCCCATACCCATACCCCACTCCCCTCCCGCACTGCCCTACCTCACTCCACTCCCCCAGTTAACGCACCCACTACCTTGCCCCACTCCCCTCCCCACTCCCTTCCCCCACTCGCCTCCCCATACCCCTACCTCACTCCACTCCCCCACTCCCCTACCCCACTCACATAACACACACCCCTCCCCCACTCCCCTCCCCCATTCCCCTCTCCCACCCCCTTCCCTCCATCTCCTCACTGCCCCACTACCCAAATCCCCTCCCCACTCCCCTTCCCTCCACCTCCTTTCAGCCCACCCCTACCACACTCCCCGACACAACTCTGCACCCCCCACCCCCTCCTCCACTCCCCTACCCCACTACCCCACCGCACTTCCCTCCCAAACTCCCCTACCAGACGCCCTCCCCCACTCCCCTCCCCCACACCCATCCCCACACCCCTTCTCCACTCCCCCCACTCCACTCGCCCACTCCCCTCCCCCACTCCACCTCCCCCACACCCCCCCGCCCACTACACTACCGCTATGGCCTACCCCACGCCCCTCCACAACTCCCCTCCCCAACTCCCCTTCCCTCCATCTCCTGACAGTCCTCCCCTACTCCACTCCCCTACACCACTCTGCTCCCCACTAGCCCCACCACTCCCCTACCCCACTCCCCTCCAAAACTCCCATAACCTCTCCCCACCCCCACTCACCTACACCACTCCCCTAACCCACTCCCTGTCCCTCAATCCATTCCCTGACTGCCCAAACCCCACTCGCCTCCCCCACGCACCTCCCCAACTCCCCTCCTCCACACCTCGACCCCACTCTCCACCCCTCTCCTCGAGGCAACACCCCTCCCCCACACCTCGCCCCACTCCCTGCCTCAACTCCCCCACCCCACACTCCCCTCCACCACTCCCCTCCCCCACTCCCCTCCCACACTCCCCTCCCAACTCCCCTCCCCCACACCCCTCCTCAACTCCCCTAACTCCCCTTCCCCACTCCCCTCCACCACTCCCCTCCCCAACTCCCCTCCCCCACTCAACTCCCCTACCACGCACTCTTCCCCACACTCCTCCCCACACCCCTCCCCTACTCCCCACTCCCACTCCCCTCCCCCACTCCCCTCCCCCACTCCCCTCCCCACTGCCCTCCCCCAAATCCTCCACCACACTCCCCTCCCACACTCCCCTCCCCCAAATCCCCTGCCCCAATTCCCCTACCGCACTCCCATCCCCCCACTCCCATCCCCCACTACCCTCCCCCACTACCCTCTCCCACTCCACTACCCCACTCCACTCCCCCACTCCACTCCCCCACTCCACTCCCCCCTCCCCACCCCCACTCTCCTCCCCCACTCCCCTCCCCCACTCCCCTCCCGCACTCCCCTCCCCCACTCCCCTCCCCCACTCTCCTCCTCCACTCTCCTCCCCACTCTCCTCCCAAACTCTCCTCCCCCACTCCCCTCACCTAATCCCCTACCCCACTCCAATACGCCACTCCCCTACTCCACTCCCCTACTGCGCTCCACTCCCCACACCCCTCCTCAACTCCCCTCCCTCACTCCCCTAACTCACTACCCTCTCCAACACTTCTCCCCCACTCCCCGCCCCCACTCCCCTCCCCACTCCCCTCCCCCACTCCCCTCCCCCACTCCCCCACTCCCCCACTCCCCCACTCCCCTCCCACACTAACCTCCCCCACATTCCTCCCCACATTCCTCCCCACTGTCCTCCCCCACTCCCCTACCCCAAATCCCCTACCCCAAATCCCCTACCCCAAATCCCGACTCAAATCCCCTCCCCCAAATCCCCTACACCAAATCCCTACCTCCAAATCCCTACCTCCAAATCCCTCCCCCAAATCCCCTCCCCCACTCCACACGCATACCGCTCTCCCCTCCACAACTCCCCTACCCGACTCCCCGAACCAGCCCCCCGTCAACACACCCCTACCACACTCCCCTCCCCCACTAACCTCCCCCACACTTACCTCCCCACACTCCTCCACACAGTCCTCCCCACTACCCTCCTCCACTCTCCTCCCCCACTCCCCTACCCCAAATCCCCTTCCACAAATCCCCTACCCCAAATCCCCTCCCCAAATCCCCTCCCCCAAATCCCCGCCCCCACTCCATTCACACACCGCACTCCCCTCCACAACTCCCCCACCTGACTCCCCTACCCAACCCCCCGTCACCACACCCCTACCACACTCCCCTCCCCCACTCCGCTACCCGACTCCCATACCCCACACCCCTACCCCACTCCCCGACCCCACTCCCCGACTGCACTCCACGACCCCACTCCATGACCGCACTCACGCGACCCCACTCACCCGACCCCACTCACCCGATCACACTCCCCACCCCCACACCCCAACCCTACTCCTCACTCCCATGCCCCTCCCCTAGTCCCCTCCCCCACACCTCTACCCCACTCTCCTCACCTCTCCTCTCTGCAACACCCCTCCCCCAATCCCCTCCCCCACTCCCCTCCCCCGTCCCAACACCCCCTACCACACTCCCCTCCCCCACCCCGCTCCCCCACCCCGCTCCCCCACTCCCCACTCACACTAACCTCCCCCACACTCCTCCCCACACTCCTCCACACACTCCTCCCCCACTCCCCTCCCCCACTGCCCTCCCCCACTCCCCTCCCCCAAATTCCGTACCCCAAATTCTGTACCCCAAATCCCCTACCCCAAATCCCCTACCCCCAATCCCCTCCCCCAAATCCCCACCCACACTCCACTCGCATACCGCACTCCCCTCCACAACTCCCCGACCCGACTCCCCTACCCAACCCCCCGTCGATACACCCCTACCACACTCCCCTCCCCCACTCCCCTCCCCCACTCCACTCCCCCACTCCCCTACCCCACTCCCAGACCCCACTCCACTCCCCCACTCCCCTACCCCACTCCCCTACCCCACTCCCAGACCCCACCTCCCAACTCCACACCCCTACTTCACTCTGCACTCCACTCCCCTACTCCACTCCTCTCCCACACACCCATCCTCAACTCCCCTCCCTAACTCCCCTCCCTAACACCCCTCCCCAACTCCCCTACCTCCCTCCCCTAACCCAATACCCTCCCCCATTTCCCTAACCCCCGACCCTCCCCAACTCCACTCCCCCACTCCCCTCCCACACTAACCTCCCACACTAACCTCCCCCACACTCCTCCCCACACTCCTCCCCACACTCCTCCCCACACTCCTCCCCAAAGTCCTCCCCAATCCCCAACCCCAAATCCCCGACCCCAAATCCCTTCCCCCAAATCCACTCCCCCAAATCCCCTTCCCCAAATAACCTCCCCCACTCCACCCGTATACCGCACTCCCCTCCACAACTCCCCTCCCCGACTCCCCTACCCAACCCCCGTCACCACACACCCTACCACACTCCGCTCCCCCACCCCCTCCCACACTAACCTCCCCCACACTCCTCCCCACACTCCTCCGCACACTCCTCCCTCACTACCCTCCCCCACTGCCCTCCCCCACTCCCCTCCCCCAAATTCCGTACCCCAAATTCCGTACCCCAAATCCCCTACCCCAAATCCCCTACCCCAAATCCCCTCCCCCAAATCCCCACCCCCACTCCACTCGCATAACGCACTCCCCTCCACAACTGACCTACCCGACTCCCCTACCCAACCCCCCGTCAATATACCCCTACCACACTCCCCTCCCCAACTCCCCTACCCCACTCCCCTACCCCACTCCCAGACGGCACTCCCCTACTCCACTCCCCTACTTCACTCTGCACTCCACTCCCCTACTCCACTCCTCTCCCCCACCCCCATCCTCAACTCCCCTCCCTAACACCCCTCCCCAACTCCCCTCCCTTACTCCCCTACCCCGCTCCCCCTCCCACACTAACCTCCTACACTAACCTCCCCCACACTAACCTCCCCCACACTCCTCCCCACACTCCTACCCACACTCCTCCCCAAAGTCCTCCCCCACGCCCCTGCCCCAGGTCCCCAACCCCAAATCCCTTCCCCCAAATCCCTTCCCCCAAATCCCCTCCCCCAAATCCCCTCCCACAAATCCCCTCCCCCACTCCACCCGCATACCGCACTCCCCTCCACAACTCCCCTACCCGACGCCCCTACCCAACCCCCCGTCACCACACCCCCTACCATACTCCCCTCCCCCACTCCCCTCCCCCACTCGCCTACCCCACTCCCGTACCCCACTCCCCTAACCCACTCCCCTACTCCACACCCCTACTCCACTCTACACTCCACTCCCATACTCCACTCCACTCTCCCACACCCCTCCTCAACTCCCCTCCATAACTCCCCTCCCTAACACCCCTCCCCAACTCCCCTCCCTCCCTCCCCTAACCCACTACCCTCCCCCATTTCCCTAATCCACTACCCTCCCCAACTCCCCGCCCCAACTCCCCTCCCCCACTCCCCTCCCCCACTCCGCTCCCACACTAACCTCCCACACTAACCTCACCCACACTCCTCCCCACACTCCTCCCCCACTCCCCTCCCCCACTCCACTCCCCCACTCCCCTACCCCACTCCCAGACCCCACTCCAATCCCCCACTCCCCTACCCCACTCCCCTACCCCACTCCCAGACCCCACCTCCCAACTCCACACCCCTACTTCACTCTGCACTCCACTCCCCTACTCCACTCCTCTCCCACACACCCATCCTCAACTCCCCTCCCTAACTCCCCTCCCTAACACCCCTCCCCAACTCCCCTACCTCCCTCCCCTAACCCAATACCCTCCCCCATTTCCCTAACCCCCGACCCTCCCCAACTCCACTCCCCCACTCCCCTCCCCCACTCCCCTCCCACACTAACCTCCCACACTAACCTCCCCCACACTCCTCCCCACACTCCTCCCCCACTCCCCTCCCCCATTCCCCTCCCCCAAATCCCGTACCCCAAATCCTCTACCCCAAATCCCTTACCCCAAATCCCCTACCCCAAATCCCCTACCCCAAATCCCCTCCCCCACTCCACTCGCATACCGCACTACCCTCCACAACTCCCCTACCCGACTCCCCTACCCAACCCCCCGTCACTACACCCCTACCACGCTCCCCTCCCCCACTCTCCTCCCCCACTCCCCTACCCCACTCCGCTACCCCACTCTCAGATACCACTCCCCTACTCCACTCCCCTACTCCACTCTGCACTCCACTCCCTTACACCACTCCACCCCCCACACCCCTCCTCAACTCCCCTCCCTTACTCCACTCCACTCCCCCACACCCCTCCTCAACTCCCCTCCCTAACACCCCTCCCTAACTCCCCTCCCCAACTCCCCTCCCTCACTCCCCTCCCCCACTCCCCTCCCCCACTCCCCTCCACAATCCCCTCCCCCACTCCCCTCTCCCTCTCCCCTCCCACACTAACCTCCCACACTAACCTCCCCCACACTCCACCCCACACTCCTACCCACACTCCTCCCCAAAGTCCTCCCGCACTCCCCTACACCAGGTCCCCGACCCCAAATCCCTTCCCCCAAATCCCCTCCCCCAAATCCCCTCCCCCACTCCACCCGCATACCGCACTCCCCTCCACAACTCCCCTTCACAACTCCCCTACACGACTCCTCTACCCAACCCCCGTCACCGCTCCCCCTACCACACTCCCCTCCCCCACTCCCCTATCCCACTCCCCTACCCCACTCCCAGACCCCACTCCCCTTCTCCACTCCCCTACTCCACTCTGAACTCCACTCCCCTACTCGACTCCACTCCCCCACATCCCACATCAACTCCCGTCCCTAACTCCCCTCCCTAACGCCCCTCCCAAACTCCCCTCCCTCACTCCCCTAACCCACTACCCTCCCCCATTTCCCTAACCCACTACCCTCCCCAACTCCCCTGCCCACTCCCCTCCCCCACTCCCCTCCCCCACTCCCCTCCCACACTAACCTCCCACACTAACCTCCCCCACACTCCTCCCCACACTCCTCCCCACTCTCCTCCCCAAAGTCCTCCCCCACTCCCCTACCCCAGGTCCCCTACCCCAAATCCCTTCCCCCAAATCCCCTCCCCCAAATACCCTCCCCCACTCCACCCGCATACCGCACTCCCCTCCACAACTCTCCTACCCGACTCCCCTACGCAACCGTCCGTCACCACACCCCCTACCACACTCCCCTCCCCCACTCCCCTCCCCCTCTCCCCTCCCACACTAACCTCCTCCACACTCCTCCCCACACACCTCCCCCACTCCCCTCCCCCACTCCCCTCCCCCACACCCCTACCCCAAATTTCGTCCCCCAAATTCCGTACCACACATTCCGTACCCCAATTCACCTACCCCAAATCCCCTACCCCAAATCCCCTCCCCCACACCCCTCCACAACTCCCCTACCCGACTCCCCTACCCAACCCCCCGTCACCACACCCCTACCACACTCCCCTCCCCCCACTCCCCTCCCCCACTCTCTGACCCCACTCCCTGACCCCACTCCCCGACCCCACTCCCCGACACCACTCCCTGACCCCACTCCCCTACCCAACTCCCCGTCACCACACCCCTACCACACTCCCCTCCTCCACTCCCCTATCCCACTCCCCGACCCCACTCCCCGACCCCACTCACCCGACCCCACTCACCCGACCCCACTCACCGGACCCCACTCACCCGACCCCACTCACCCGACACCACTCACCAGACACCACTCACCCGACCCCACTCCCCACCCCCACACCCCAACCCCACTCCCCACCCCCATGCCCCTCCACTAATCCCCTCCCCCACTCCTCTACCCCACTCTCCTCCCCCACTCCTCTCTGCAACACCCCTCCCCCACTCCTCTCCCCCACTCCCCTCCCCCAATCCCCTCACTCACTCCCCTCCCCCAAATCCCCTCCCCCACTCCCCTCCCCCAAATCCCCTACACCAAATCCCCTACCACACTCCCCTCTCCCAAATCCCCTGCCCCAATTCCCCTCCCGCACTCCCATCCTCCACTCCCCTCCCCCACTCCCCTCCCCCACTGCCCTCCCCCACTCCCCTCCCCCTCTCCACTCCCCCACTCTCCTCCCCCACTCCCCTCTTCCACTCCCCTACCCCACTCCCCTACCCCACTCCCCTACCCCACTCCCCTGCCCCACTCCCCTACTCCACTCCCCTACACCACTCCCCTACTCCACTCCACTCCCTAACACCCCTCCTCAACTCCCCTCCCTAACTCCCCTCCCCCACTCCCCTCCCCCACTCCCCTTCACAATCCCCTCCCCCACTCCCCTCTCCCTCTCCCCTCCCACACTAACCTCCCACACTAACCTCCCCCACACTCCACCCCACACTCCTACCCACACTCCTCCCCAAAGTCCTCCCGCACTCCCCTACACCAGGTCCCGTACCCCAAATCCCTTCCCCCAAATCCCCTCCACCAAATCCCCTCCCACAAATCCCCTCCCCCACTCCACCCGCATACCGCACTCCCCTCCACAACTCCCCTTCACAACTCCCCTACACGACTCCTCTACCCAACCCCCGTCACCGCTCCCCCTACCACACTCCCCTCCCCCACTCCCCTCCCCAACTCCCCTACCCCACTCCCCTACTACACTCACCTACTCCACTCTACACTCTACTCCCATACTCCACTCCACTCCCCCACACCCCTCCTCAACAACCCTCCCTAACTCCCCTCCCTAACACCCCTCCCCAACTCCCCTCCCTCCCTCCCCTAACCCACTACACTCCCCCATTTCCCTAACCCACTACCCTCCCCAGCTCCCCTCCCCCTCTCCCCTCCCCCACTCCCCTCCCCCACTCCGCTCCCACACTAACCTCCCACACTAACCTCCCCCACACTAATCTCCCCCACACTCCTCCCCACACTCCTCCCCAAAGTCCTCCCCCACTCCCCTACCGCAAGTCCCCTACCCCAAATCCCTTCCCCCAAATCCACTCCCCCAAATCTCCTCCCCCAAATAACCTCCCCCACTCCACCCGCATACCGCACTGCCCTCCACAACTCCCCTACCCGACTCCCCTACCCAACCCCCCGTCACCACACCCCCTACCACACTCCCCTCCCCCACTCCGCTCCCCCACCCCCTCCCACACTAACCTCCCCCACACTCCTCCCCACACTCCTCCACACACTCCTCCCCCACTCCCCTCCCCCACTCCCCTCCCCCAAATTCCGTACCCCAAATTCCGTACCCCAAATCCCCTACCCCAAATCCCCTACCCCAAATCCCCTCCCCCAAATCCCCTCCCCTACTCCACTATAAACCGCACTCCCCTCCACAACTCCCCTACCCGACTCCCCTACCCAACCCCCCGTCACTACACCCCTACCACACTCCCCTCCCCCACTCGCCTCCCCCACTCCCCTCCCCCACTCCCCTATCCCACTCCCCTACCCCACTCCCAGACCCCACTCCCCTTCTCCACTCCCCTACTCCACTCTGAACTCCACTCCCCTACTCTACTCCACTCCCCCACATCCCACCTCAACTCCCGTCCCTAACTCCCCTCCCTAACGCCCCTCCCAAACTCCCCTCCCTCACTCCCCTAACCCACTACCCTCCCCCATTTCCCTAACCCACTACCCTCCCCAACTCCCCTGCCCACTCCCCTCCCCCACTCCCCTTCCCCACTCCCCTCCCACACTAACCTCCCACACTAACCTCCCCCACACTCCTCCCCACACTCCTCCCCACTCTCCTCCCCAAAGTCCTCCCCCACTCCCCTACCCCAGGTCCCCTACCCCAAATCCCTTCCCCCAAATCCCCTCCCCCAAATACCCTCCCCCACTCCACCCGCATACCGCACTCCCCTCCACAACTCTCCTACCCGACTCCCCTACGCAACCGTCCGTCACCACACCCCCTACCACACTCCCCTCCCCCACTCCCCTCCCCCTCTCCCCTCCCACACTAACCTCCTCCACACTCCTCCCCACACTCCTCCGCACACTCCTCCCCTACTCCCCTCCCCCACTCCCCTCCCCCACTCCCCTACCTCACTCCCCTCCCCCACTCCCCTAACCCACATCCCTACTCCACTCCCCGACCCCACTCCCTGACCCCACCCACCCTTCCCCAGACCCCACTCCCCATCCCACTCCACAACCCCACTCCCCCACTCCTCTACCCCACCCCCATGCCCCTCCCCTAATCCCCTCCCCTAATGCACTCCCCCACTCCTCTACCCCACTCTCCTCCCCTCTCCTCTACCCCACTCTCCTCACCTATCCTCTCCGCAACACCCCTCCCCCATTCCCCTCACTGACCGACCCACTCACCGACCCACTCACCCGACCCCACTCACCCGACCCCACTCACCCTACCCCACTCCCCACTCCCCATCCCACTCCACAACCCCACTCCCCCACTCCTCTACCCCACCCCCATGCCCCTCCCCTAATCCCCTCCCCTAATGCACTCCCCCACTCCTCTACCCCACTCTCCTCCCCTCTCCTCTACCCCACTCTCCTCACCTCTCCTCTCCGCAACACCCCTCCCCCATTCCCCTCCCCCACTCCACACCCCCACTCCACTCCCCCACTCCGCACCACCTCTCCCCTCCCCATTCCCCTCCCCACTCCTCTCCCCCACTCCCCTCCCACACTAACCACCAACACACTACGCCCCACTCCCCTCCACCACTGCCCTCTCCAAATCCCATCCCCCAAATCCCCTCCCCCAAATCCCCTCCCCCAAATCCCCTCCCCCACTCGCCTACTGCTCTCCCCTCCACAACCCCCCTCCACAACTCCCATACCTGACTCCCCTACCCAACCCCCCGTCACCACTCCCCTCATCAACTCCCCTCCCTCACTCCCCTACCCCTCTCCCCGACCCCTCTCCCCGACCCCACTCCCCGACCCCAAACCCCGACCCCACTCCCAGACCCCACTCCCCGTCCCCCCTCCCCCACGCCCCTCCCCTAATCCCCTCCCCCACGCCCCTCCCTTAATCCCCTCCCCACACCTCTCCACCACTCCTCTCCCCCACTCCTCTCCCACAGTCCCCTTCCCCACTCCCCTCCCCCAAATCCCCTCCCACAAATCCCCTCCCCCAAATCCCCTACCCCAAATCCCCTACCCCAAATCCCCTCCCCCACTCGCCTACTGCTCTCCCCTCCACAACCCCCCCCCACAACTCCCCGACCCGACACCCTTACCCGACTCCCCCACCCAAGCCTCCGTTACCACTCCTCCACCACACTCCCCTACAACACTCCCCTACCACACTCCCCTCCCCCACTCCGCTCCCCCACTCCGCTCTCCCACTCCCCTACCGAACTCCCCGGCAGCACACCCCTACCCCACTCCCCTACCCCACTTCCCTACCTCACTCCGCTCCCCAACTCTCCTACCCCACACTCCTCCCCGCTCACCTTCCCTTCACCTCCTCACTGCCCTCCACTACCCAAGTCCCCTACCCCAGACACATCTCCCACTCCACTCCCCCACTCCCCTTCCCTCCACCTCCTCACTGCGCTCCCCTCCCTCACTCCCCGTCCCCACTCCCCGACCCCACTCCCCGACCACACAACCCGACCCCACTCCCCCACGCCCGTCCCCCACGCCCTCCCCTAATCCTCTCCCCCACTCCTCTACCCCACTCTCCTCCCCTCTCCTCTCCGCAACACCCCTCCCCCACTCCTCTGCCCCACTCCTCTCCCCCACTCCTCTCCCACACTCCCCTCCCCGCCTCAACTCCCCTGCCTCAACTCCCCTGCCTCAACTCCCCTCCTCAACTCCCCTGCATCACGCCCCTTCCCACTCCCCTCCCCACTCCCCTCCCCACTCCCCTCCCCACACCCCTCCCCCACTCCCCTCCCCCACTCCCCTCCCCACTCCCCTCCCCCACTCCCCTCCCCCACTCCCCTCCCCACTCCCCTCCCCCACTCCCCTCCCCACTCTCATTCCCCGTTCCTCTCCCCCACAACCCTCCCCCACTCCCCTCCCCCACTCCCCTCCCCCACTCCCAGGTTCCCACTCCCCTCCCCCACTCCCCTCCCCCACTCCACTCCACCACAACACCCCTCCCAAACTCCTCACCTCACTCCCTGCCTCAACTCCCCTCCCCAACCCCCCTACTTCACACCCCTACCCCACTCCCCTCCCCAACTCTCCTCCCACACTCCCCTCACCTAATCCCATACCCCACTCCCCTACTCCACCACCCCTCCCCCACTCCCCTCCTCAACTCCCCTTCCTCACTCCCCTTCCCCACTCCACTCCCTCACTCCCCTCCCCACTCCCCTCCCTCACTTCCCTAACCCTCTACCCTCCCCAACCCTCCTCCCATACTCCCCACCCCCACTCCCCTCCCCCACTCCCCTACTACACTAACCTCCCCCACACCCCTCCTCACACCCCTCCCCACTCCCCTCCCCCACTCCCCTCCCCCACTCCCCTCATCACTCCCCTCCCCCACTCCCCTCCCCCACTCCCCTCCCCAAATCCCCTACCCCAAAACCCCTACCGCACTCCCCTCCCCCACTCCCCTCCCCCACTCGGCTCCCCAACTCGCCTCCCCCACTCGCCTCCCCCACTCCCCTACCCCACCCCCTCCCCCACTCCCCTCCCGTCCACCACTCCGATTCCCTGCACCACCTCACTGCCCTCCCCTACCACACACCTATCCCCCACTACGCTCCCTCACTCACCTACCCCACTTCCCTACCCCGCTCCACTCCCCCACTCCTCTCCCCCAGTCCCCTCCCCCACTCCCCTTCCCCATTCCCCTACCCCAAATCCCCTCCCCCAAATCCCCTCCCCCAAATCCCCTACCCCAAATCCCATCCCCCACTCGCCTACTGCTCTCCCCTCCACAACCCCCCCTCCACAACTCCCCTACCCGACTCCCCTACCCAAACCCACGTCACCACACCCCTACCACACTCCCCTACCACACTCCCCTACCACACTCCCCTCCCCCACTCCGCTCCCCAACTCCGCTCTCCCACTCCCCTACCAAACTCCCCGGCACCACACCCCTTCCCCACTCCCCTACCCCACTCCCCTACTCTACACCCCTACCCCACTCCGCTCCCCAACTCTCCTACCCCACACTCCTCCCCGCTCCCCTTCCCTCCACCTCCTCACTGCCCTCCACTACCCAACTCCCCTACCCCAGACACCTCTCCCACTCCACTCCCCCACTCCCCTTCACTCCACCTCCTCACTGCGCTCCCCTCCCTCACTCCCCGACCTCACTCCTCTGCATCACACCCCTACCCCACTCCCCTAACCCACTCCGCTCCCCAACTTTCCTAACCCACACTCCTCCCCCGCTCCCCTTCCCTCCACCACCTCACTGTCCTCCACTACACAACTGCCCTACCCCAGACTCCTCCCCCACTCCACACCCCCACTCCTCTTCCCTCCACCTCCTCACTGCTCTCCCCTCCCCCACTCCCCGACCCCACTCCCCCACCCCTCTCCCCGACCCCTCTCCCCGACCCCACTCCCCGTACCCCCTCCCCCACGCCCCTCCCCTAATCTCCCCCCCACACGCCCCTCCCCTAATCCCCTCCCCCACTCCTCTACCCCACTCCTCTCCCCCACTCCTCTCCCCCACTCCCCTCCCCCACTCCCCTCCCCCACTCCCCTCCCCCACTCCCCTCCCCCACTCCCCTCCCCCAAATCCCCTCCCCCAAATCCCCTACCCCAAATCCCCTACCCCAAATCCCCACCCCAAATCCCCTCCCCCAAATCCCCTCCCCCACTCGCCTACTGCTCTCCCCTCCACAAACCCCCTCCACAACTCCCCGACCCGACTCCCCTACCCGACTCCCTTACCCAAACCCCCGTCACCACTCCCCCACCACACTCCCCTACCACACTCCCCCACCACACTCCCCTCCCCCACACCGCTCCCCAACTCCGCTCTCCCACTCCCCTACCAAACTCCCGGGCACCACACCCCTACCCCACTCCCCTACCCCACTCCCCTACCCCACTCCGCTCCCCAACTCTCCTACACTACACTCCTCCCCGCTCCCCTTCCCTCCACCTCCTCACTGCCCTCCACTACCCAACTCCCCTATCCCAGACACCTCTCCCACTCCACAGCCCCACTCCCCTTCCCTCCACCTCCTCAGTGCGCTCCCCTCCCTCACTCCCCGACCCCACTCCCCGACCCCACTCCCCGACCTCACTCCCCGACCTCACAAACCGATCCCCACAACCCGACCCCACTACCCCACGCCCGTCCCCCACGCCTTCCCCTAATCCCTTCCCCCACTCCTCTACCCCATTCTCCTCCCCTCTCCTCTCCGCACACCTCTCCCCCACTCCTCTGCCCCACTCCTCTCTCGCACTCCTCTCCCATACTCCCCTGCCCGCCTCAACTCCCCTGCCTCAACTCCCCTCCTCAACCCCCCTGCCTCAACTCCCCTCCTCAACTCCCCTGCATCACGCCCCTCCCCACTCCCCTCCCCCACTCCCCTCCCCCACTCCCCTCTCCACTCCCCTCCCCCACACCCCTCCCCCACTCCCCTCCCCCACTCCCCTCCCCACTCCCATTCCCCATTCCCCTACCGCACAACCCTCCCCCACTCCCCTCCCCCACTCCCAGGTTCCCACTCCCTTCCCCCACTCCCCTCCCCCACTCCCCTCCCCCACTCCCCTCCACCACAGCACCCCTCCCCCACTCCTCACCTCACTCCCTGCCTCAATTCCCCTCCCCCACTCCCCTACTCCACACCCCTACCCACTCCCCTCCCCAGCTCTGCTCCCCCACTCCCCTCACATATTCCCATACCCCACTCCCCTACTCCACCCCCCTACCCCACTCCTTCTCCTCAACTCCTCTTCCTCACTCCCCTCCCCAACTCCCCTCCCTCACTCCCATCCGCCACTCCCCTCCCTCACCCCCTAAACCTCTACCCTCCTCAACTCTCCTCCCATACTCCCCTCCCCCACTCCCCTCCCCCACTCCCCTCCCCACTCCCCTACCACACTCCCCTACCACACTAACCTCCCCCACACCCCTCCCCTCTCCCCTCCCCCACTCCCCTCCCCCACTCCCCTCATCATTCCCCTCCCCCACTCCCCTCCCCAAATCCCCTACCCCAAAACCACTACCGCACTCCCCTCCCCCCTCCCCTCCCCCACTCGCCTCCCCCACTCGCTTCCCCCACTCCCCTACCCCACCCCCTCCCCCACTCCCCTCCCGTCCACCACTCCGATTCCCTGCATCACCTCACTGCCCTCCCCTACCACACACCTATCCCCCACTACGCTCCCTCACTCAGCTAGCCAACTTCCCTATCCCACTCCACTCCCCCACTCCTCTCCCACACTCACCTCCCCCACTCCCCACCCCCACTCCCCTCCCCACTCCCCTCCCCCAAATCCCCTACCCCAAATCCCCCACCCCAAATCCCCTCCCCCAAATCCCCTCCCCCAAATCCCCTCCCCCACTCGCCTACTGCTCTCCCCTGCACAACAACCCTCCACAACTCCCCTACCCGACTCCCCTACCCAAACCCACGTCACCACACCCCTACCACACTCCCCTACCACACTCCCCTACCACACACCCCTACCACACTCCCCTCCCCAACTCTGCTCCCCCACTCCGCTCTCCCACTCCCCTACAAAACTCCCAGGCACCACAACCCTACCCCACTCCCATACCCCACTCCCCTACCCCACTCCCCTACCTCACTCCCCTACCCCACTCCGCTCCCCAACTCTCCTACCCCACTCTCCTCACCGCTCCCCTTCCCTCCACCTCCTCACTGCCCTCCACTACCCAACTCCCCTACCCCAGACACCTCTCCCACTCCACTCCCCCAATCCCCTTCCCTCCACCTCCTCACTGCGCTCCCCTCCCTCACTCCCCGACACCACTCCCCGACCCCACTCCCCGACCCCACTCGCCGACCCCACTCCCCGACCCCACACCCCAACCCCACACCCCGACCCCACTCCCCGACCCCACAACCCGACCCCACTCCCCGACCCCACACCCCGACCCCACGCCCCGACCCCACTCCCCGACCCCACAACCCGACCCCACTCCCCCACGCCCGTCCCCCACGCCGTCCCCTAATCCCCCCCACTCCTCTACCCCACTCCTCTCCCCCACTCCTCTCCCCACTCCTCTCCCACACTCCTCTCCCCGCCTCAACTCCCCTGCCTCAACTCCCCTCCTCAACTCCCCTGCATCACGCCTCTCCCCACTCCCCTCCCCACTCCCCTCCCCACTCCCCTCCCCCACACCCCTCCCCCACTCCCCTCCCCCACTCCCCTCCCAACTCCCATTCCCCATTCCCCCCCCACAACCCTCCCCCACTCCCCTCCCCCACTCCCCTCCCCCACTCCCAGGTTCCCACTCCCCTCCCCCAATCCCCTCCCCCACTCCCCTCCCGCACTCCCCTCCACCACTCCGCTCCACCACAACACCCCTCCCCCACTCCTCACCTCACTCCCTGCCTCAACTCCCCTCCCCCACTCCGCTACCCACACCCCTACCCTACCCCCCTCCCCAGCTCTCCTCGCCCGCTCCCCTCAACTAATCCCATACCCCACTGCCCTACTCCACCCCTCTCCCCCACTCCCCTCCCCCACTCCCTTCCCTCTCTCCCCTCCCCCACTCCGCTCCCTCACTCCCCTAACCCTCTACCCTCCCCAACTCTCCTCCCATACTCCCCTCCCCCACTCCCCTCCCCCACTCCCCATCACACTAACCTCCCCCACACCCCTCCCCACTCCCCTCCCCCACTCCCCTCCCCACTCCCCTCCCGCACTCCCTTCCCCAAATCCCCTACGCCAAAACCCCTACCGCACTCCCCACCCCCACTCCCCTCCTCACACTCGCCTCCCCCACTCGCCTCCCCCACTCGCCTCCCGCACTCTCCTCTCCCACTCCCCTACCCCACCCCCTCCCCCACTCCCCTCCCGTCCACCACTCCGATTCCCTGCACCTCCTCACTTCCCTCCCCTACCACACACCTATCCCCCACCACGCTCCCTCACTCACCTACCGCACTCCCCTTCACAACTCCCCTACCCGACTCCCTTATCCAACCCCCGTTACCACACCCATACCACACTCCCCTCCGCCACTCTGCTCCCCCACTCCCCCACCCAAATCCCCGACACCACTCCCCGACCCCACTCCGCACCCCAACTCTCCTACCCCACGCCCCTCCCCCACTCCCCTTCCCATACCTCCTCTCTGCCCTCCACTACCCAACTCCCCTACCCCAGACACCTCCCCGACTCTACTCCCCCACTCCCCTTCCCTCCACCTCCTCACTGCGCTCCCCTGCCCCAATCCCCTAAATCACTCCCCTACCCAACTCCACTACCCGACTCCCCTTCCCCATTCCCCTGCCCCACTTCCATACCCCACCCCCTCCCCCACTCCCCTCCCCCCACTCCCTTCCACCTCTCCGCTTCCCAGCACCTCTTCACTGCCCTCCCCTACCACACTCCCATCCCCCACTACCCTTCCCCACTCCCCTACCCCACTTCCCTACCCTGCTCCACTCCCCCACTCCCCTTCCGCACTCCCCTCCACAACTCCCCTACCCCATTCCACGACCCCACATGCCTCCCCCACACCCCTACCCCACTCGCTCCCCTACGACCCTACCCCACTCTGCTACTACACTCCCCTACCCCACTCCCTGACACCACACCCGTAACCCACACCCCTACCCAACTCCGCTTCCCAACACTCCGACCCCAATACCCTCCCCCACTCCCCTTCTCTCCACCTCCTCACTGCGCTCCCCTACCCACTCCCCTTTCCCACTGCACTTTCCCACTCCCCTACCCCACTCCCCTAACTCACTTCCCTCCCCCACTCCCCTTCATTCTCTTCCTCACTGCCCTCCCCTACCCAGCTCCCCTACACCACTGCCTCTCTCACTCCCCACGTCACTCCCCTTCCCTCCACCTGCTCACTGCCCTCCCCTACCCCACACCCCCACACCACTCCCGTCTCAAACTGCCCTACCTCACTCCACTCCACCAGTTACCGACCCCACGACCCTACCCCACTCCCTTCCCCCAATCCCTTCCCCCATTCCACTCCCTCTATCCCCTCTCCCACACATCTACCTCACTCCCCTCCCCCACTCCCCTCCCCCATTCCCCACCCCCACTCCCCTACCCCACTCCCCTACCCCACACCCCTACCCCACACCCCTACCCCACTCCCCTACTCCACTGACCTATCACACACCCTTCCCCCACTCCCCTCCCCATTACCCTCCCCACTCCCCTTCCCGCCAAATCCTCACTGCTCTCCCCAACCCCACTGCCCTGCCTCACTCCCCTTTCCTCCACCTCCTCACTGCCCTCCCCTCCCCTCATCCACTCCCATCCGCCACTCCCCTCAGCCACTCCAACACCCCACTTCCCTCCACCACTCCCCTCCCCCACTCCCCTACATCACGACTCACCCCACTCCCCTACCCCTCTTCCCTCTCCAACTCCCATCCCCAACTCCCCTCCCCACTCCCCTTCCCTCCACCTCCTTAGAGCCCACCCCTACCACTCTCCCTGACACCACTCTGCACCCCCACTCCCCATCTCCACACTCCTAACCCACTACCCCACCCCACTACCCCACCCCACTCCACTCCACCACTCCCCTACCACTCTACCCCACCCCACTCCACCACTCCCCTACCCCACTACCCCACCCCACTCCCCTCCCCCACTCCCCTCCCCCAATCCACTACCTCAATCCCCTCCCCATAACACTACCTCAATCCCCTCCCCCACTCCCCTACCCCACACACTTAACGAACTCCCCTACCCCACTCCCCTCCCCCACTCCCCTCCCCAACTGCCCTCCTACATTCCCCTACCTCACTCCCCTACTGCACTCCCCTACCTCACTCCCCTACCTCACTCCCCTACCACTCTCCCCTACCCCACTCCCCTCCCCAACTCCCCTCCCTAACTCCCCTCCCCAACTCTACTCCCCAACCCCGCACCTTAACTCATCTCCCCCAGTCCCCTAAACAACTCCCATACCCCACTCCCCTACCCCACACCCTCGACAACCCCCCTCCACAATTCCCCTCCCTCAAACCCACCCCCACTCCCCTCCCCCACTCCCCTCACCCACTACCCTCCCCCGCTGCCCTCCCTCACTCGCCTCCCCATTCCCCTCCCCCACTCCCCAACTCCCCTCTCACACTAACCTACCCCACTCCCCCACTTCCCTCTCCCACACCCCTACCCCACTCCGCTTACATTCACGTCCTCACTGCCCGTCTCTACCACACTCCCACCCCACACTGCCATCCCCCACTACCCTCCCCCACTTCCCAGACCGCACTCTGCTCCACAACACCCCAACCCCACACCCCTACCCCACACCCCTACCCCAAACCCATCACCCACTCCGCTACCACACTCCACCACCCCCTCCCTCACCCTCTCCATTCCACTCCACCACCGCATCCCTCCCCCTCTCCATTGCCCTCCACCACCCTCTCCCTCCCCCTCTTCATTCCCCTCCACCACCCCCTCACACCCCCTATTCATTCCATTCCGACTCCCCCTCCCTCCATTCCTCTCCACCTCCCCTCCCTCCCCCTCTTCATTCCCCTCCACCACCCCCTCCCTCCCCTCTTCATTCCCCTCCACCTCCCCCTCCCTCCCCCTCTTCATTCCCCTCCACCTGCCCCTCCCTCCCCCTCTTCATTCTCCTCCACCACCCCCTCCCTCCCCCTCTTCTTTCTCCTCCACCAACCCCTCCCTCCCCCTCTTCATTCCCCTCCACCACCCCTCCCTCCCTCTCTTCATTCCCCTCCACCTGCCCCTCCCTCCCCCTCTTCATTCTCCTCCACCACCCCCACCTCCCCCTCTTCTTTCTCCTCCACCAACCCCTCCCTCCCCCTCTTCATTCCCCCCCACCACCCCTCCCTCCCTCTCTTCATTCCCCTCCACCACACCCTCCCTCCCCCTCTTCATTCCCCTCCTCCACCCCCTCACTCCCCCTATTCATTCCATTCCAACTCCCCCTCCCTCCATTCCTCTCCACCTCCCCTCCCTCCCCCTCTTCATTCCCCTCCACCACCCCTCCCTCCCTCTCTTCATTCCCCTCCACCACACCCTCACTCCCCCTCTTCATCCCCCTCCACCTCCCCCTCCCTCCCCCTCTTCATTTTCCTCCACCTCCCCCTCCCTCCCCCTCCCTCCCCCTCTTCATTCTCCTCCACCTCCCCCTCCCTCCCCCTCTTCATTGCCCTCCACCCCCCTCCCCCCTCTTCATTCCCCTCCACCTCTACCTCCCTGCCCCTCTGCATTCCCTTCCACCACCCCCTCCCGCCCCCTTCATTCCCCTCCACCTCCCCTCCCCCCTCTTCATTCCCCTCCACCACCCCCTCCCTCCCCCTCTTATTTCCCCTCCACCTTCCCCTCCCTCCCCCTCTTCATTCCCCCCACATTTCCCTCCCTCCCCCTCTTCATTCCCCTCCTCCTCCCGCCCCCTCTTCATTCCCCTACCCTCTCCCCCACTCCCTTCCCCCACTCCCTTCCACTCTCCCCTCCGCCAATCTCGCACTCTCTCCTTCTTCCACACTCCTCCTCCCACTTTCCCCCTCCTTTCTGACCATTGCCCTCCCCCACTCTCCTCTCAAACTCCCCTCCCCACTCTCTGCCACACTCCCCCTCCCCATCCCCCACTCCCCTCCCCAACTTCCTTCCACACTACCCTCTCCCTCCCCTCACACTCCCCTCCCCCTAACACTCCCCTCCCCCTCACCATTACACACCCTCCCCTTCCCCTCTCCTATTTCCCCACTCCCCATCCTCCACTCTACTTCCGCATTCCCCACTCACCTCCCCTCTCATTCTGCCATTCCCCTCAACGCACCCCTCCCCCACTCGTCCCCGGTCCCCACTCCCCTTTCCCCTCCCACATCCCACTTCCCTCTCTCACTCCTATCGTCCACTCCAGGCCCCCACTCCTCACTTCACTCCCCTACACCCCTTGTTCGCATCCTCTCCCGCTCAGACCTGGTCTCCCTCCACACTGCCCTCCCTCTCACATCCCCCACTTCCACTCCCACACTCCCTCTCACACACACCCATCCGCCACTCCCCTCCATCTGCCCTACCCTCAAAACCCTCTCCCCCACTACCTTGCTCCACTACCCTCCGCCACTACCCACCCCACTCGGTCAACTCCCCTCCCCCACTCCCTTCTCTCCCGTCCCTCGTCCCCCACTCCCCTCCCCCACTCCCCTTCCCCACTCTCCACTCCTCCACCTCCCCTGCCAAACACCCCTCCCAACTCCTCTGCCGACTCACCTTCACCCCCGCCCCTCCCCCGCTCCCCTCGCCCATACCCCTGCCCCTCTACCTCCCCCCAACACCCTGCACCAAATCCCCTCCCTCACTACCCTCCCAACCCCACCTCACCCCCACTCCCGTGCCCCTAAGCCCTACCCACTCCCAGCTCTCCTGTCCCCCTCCCCCAATCCCCTCCCTCTCCTCCCCACTCCACTCCCTCCCATCTCCCACTTCTCTCCCTCCCCTACCATTACCCCGCTCCACTTCCAAACACCCCTCCCCTACTCCCGTCCTCCTCCACCCCACTCCACTCCCCACTCCCATCCTCCACTACCGCCCCCCACTCCCCTCCCCCTCCCCTCCCACTCTGCCCTCCCCAACTCTCCCCACACTCCCCTCCCCCACTCCCGTCCCGCACTCACCCTAACCCTAACCCACTCTCGTTCCCCTACATCCTCATTCCACCTCTCCCTCCCCCACATCCCTGCCCCTCCGCCACATGCCTCCCCACCCCTCCCCTCCACTCCCCTCACACTCCCAACTGCAAATCCCCTCCTCCATTCCCCTAACTACCCTCTCCCCACTCCACTCCCCTCACTCCCCAACCCCTCCTCTCACTCCTGTCCCCAAACCCCTCCCCCCACTCCCTTCGCCTACCCCTCCCCCACTTCTCCCCCACTCCTCCCACACTTTCCTCCTCCAACCCTCCCCCACTACCCCCGCACTCCTCCCCCACTCCTCCCACTCCCAACTCCAAATCCCCTCACCCACTCTGCTAACTCCGCGCTGCACTCCCCTAACGACCCTCTGCCCACTCTATTCCCCCTCTTCCCTCCCTCCCCAACCCCTCCCCTCACTCCTGTCCCCAGTCCCCTCCCCCCACTCCCCTCCCCCACTCCGCCCCCACTCCTCTCCCCCACTCCTCCCTACTCCCCTCCCCCACTCCCCTTCCTCAAACCGCTCCCCCAGCCTCTCCCCTTCCCCAAGAGCTCCCCTCCCCCACTCCTCTCCCCCACTCACCTACCCCACTCCCCACTCCCCTCCCATTTCCCTCCCCACTCTCACTTCCCCCACGCCCCTCCTCCACTGCCCTCGTACATTCCCCTCCTCAGTCCACTGCCCTCCGCACTCACCCTCTCCAACACCTCTCCCCCACTCTCTTCCCCCTCCTTAACCCAATTTACTATCCCACCCACTCCATTCACTCACTCCCTTACCCGTCCCCTCCCCATTCCTCTCCCCTTCCACTCCCCACCCCTCCTCTCCCCACTTCTCTCCCCCACTCCTCTCCACCACTCCTCTCCCCATCCTCTCCACTCGCCCACTCCCCTCCCCCATTTCCCTCCCCACTCATCTTCCCACTCATCTCCCATCCCTCAATCCCCTCCACCACTTTCCTCCTCCACACCCGCTGCCCCCATTGCCCTCCCCTCCGCGACTCCCTTCACCTCTCACATCTCCCTCCCCTCACAGCCCCCTACTCCACTCCGCCTCCTCTCCCACATCTCCCACCGCCCTTCCCTCCCCCACCCCTTCCCAACTCCCCTCCTTTCCCCTACCCCACCTCACACACTCACTCCAATTTTCCCACTCGCCTTCCCCCATTCCCCTTTCCTAGTCCCTCCCTAACTCCCACTTCTTTCACCCAGTCCCGTCTCCCATTCCCCTCCCCCACTCCCTCACCTCACCCACTCCTCTCCCGCACACCCCTCCAGCAGAACCCTCCCCACCCCAATCCACTCCCACTCCCCTCCCCACCCCGAACCCCCCTCCTCTTCCCCACTCCATTCCCCCACTCCCTTCCCTCTCCGACCCCTCCCTCACTCCTCTCCCCACTCCCCTCCCTCACTCCCCTCCCTCCCCAACCCTTACCCCCCCAACCCCTCCCTCACGCCCCTCCCCAACTCCCCTCCCCAACACACCTCACCCACTCCCCTCCCCCACTCTCCTCCCCCACTCTTCTGCCAATCCCACCACTCCTCCCCGACTTGCCACACTCCCTACCCCAACCCCTCCCACACTCCCCTCCTCACCCTCCTCTCCTGCCCAACACCCCAACCCCTCCCCCACTCCCCTCCCCGCTCCCCTCCCCAATCCCCTCCCCTAACCCCCAACTCTGCGCTCCCCCACTCCTCTCCATCTCTCCCATCTTTGCTCTCTCACTCCCTTCCTAATATCCTTGCCACATCTCCATCCCCCACCCCCCTGCCACATCCCCTACTCCCTCACTCACATCCTCCACGCCACTCCCCACCACCCTCTCCCAATTCCACTCACCCTCCCCCAATCCCACTCCCCTCCCCTCCCCCCAATCCCACTCACCTTCCCCCAATCCCACGCACCCTCCCCCAATACCTCTCGCACTCCCCCAAGACCACTCGCCCTCTCCCACTCCACTCCCCCACTCCCACCCCCCACTTCCCTCCCTCACCCCCTTCAACACCTATCTCACCACTTCCCTCCCTTCCCCACGCCCCTCATGACTCCCCTCCCCCTTTCCACTTCCCCAATTCACACATTCACTCCCCTCATCCTCCTCACTCACCTCCACCTCCCCTCTCCCATTGCCCTCTCCACTCCCCTCCCCCACTCCCCTCCCCCATTCCCTTCCCCCACCCCCAGTCCCTTTCCCCTCTCCTCCCCAATACCCCATCACCTACCCCCTCCCCTCTCCTCCCCAACAACCTCCCACTTACCCCTCCACTCTCCTCCCCAACACCCCCTCCCCCTCAACTCCCCTGCCCCAATCCCCTCTCCACTCCCCTCCCCCTCCCCCACTACCCTCCCCATTCCCTTCCCCTCCCCCTCCCCCACCCCCCACCACCACGCCCTTCCCCCTCAACATGCCCACTCTATTCCCCCACTCCCTTCCCTCTCCCCTTCCCCCTTCCCCCTCCCCAATCCCCTACACAACACCCACCCCCTACTTCTCATCGGCTTCCGCCACTCCCCTCCGCCACTCCCATCTTTCACTGCCCTCCCCCACTACCCTACACCTCCCCCACTACCCTCCTCGAGTCCCCTTCCCCACTGCCCTGTCCACTCGGCTCCTTTCCCCACTCCACTCCCCTCTCCCCTCCCGCACCACACGCTGCACACTCACCTGCATCTCCCACTTCCCTCCCCCTCCCCACTCCCCTACTTCCCCTCCCCGCCCTTCCCCCTCCCTCCCCACTCTATTCCCCCACTCCCTTCCATCTCCCCTTCCCCCTTCCGCCTTACCCCCTCCCCAATCCCTTCCACAACACCCACCCCCTACTTCTCATCGGCCTCCCCCACTCCTCTCCGCCATTCCCATCTTTCACTACCCTCCCCCAGTACCCTTACCCACTACCCTCCCCCACTACCCCACACCTCCCCCACTACCCTCCGCGAGTCCCCTTCTCCACTGCCCTGTCCACTCCCCTCCTTTCCTCACTCCACTCCCCTCCCTCCCCCTCCCCACCACACTCTGCACACTCACTCCCGTCTCCCATTCCCTACCCCTCCCCACTCCCCCTCTCCCCTACTCCCCTTCCCCTGCATCACTCCCCTTAACTTCTCACATCCCCCTCCTCCACTCACATCCTCACTCCACTCCCCCACTCCAAGACCCCATTCCCCACTCCCTCCCCCACTCCACTACTCTCCTGCCTCACTCCCATCCGCCACTCCACTCCTCACTCCTCTCTCCCCTCCCATACACCCTTTCACTCACCACCCTCTCCCCCTCACATCCCCTCTCCCTCCCCACAACCCTCCCCCTGCCCCACTCACCCTCCCCCACTCCCCTAACTTTGCACCCCCACTCCCCAACTCCCCTCCCTGTTCCCTGCACCCCACCCCACTTCCCTCCCTTATTCCCTTCCTGCTCCCCCTCTACCACTCCCATCCCCCTCCCTGCCCTTCCCCCTCCCCTTCCCCACTCTATTCCCCCACTCCCTTCCCTCTCCCCTTCTCCCCTCCCCAATCCCCTCCACCACTCACCTACCCTACTCCTCATTGGCTAACCCCATTTCCCTCCGCCACTCACCTCCCCCACTACCATCCACCTACCCCGTTACCCTCCACGAGTCCCCTTCCCCACATCCCTTCTCCACTGCCCTACCAACTCACCTCCCTTCCCCACACCCCTCTTCCGTCCCCTAACCAACACTGCAAACTCACTCCCATTTCCCACTCCACTCTCACTGCCACCTTGCACATTCCTCTCCCTGCTCCCCTCACCCTCCCCTGCCCAGTCCCCTCCCCTACTCCCCTCCCCAACCCCCTGCACTCCCCTCCCACACTCCCCACTCTCCTCCCTCACTCGCATCCTCCACTCTAGTTCCTACTCCTCTCTCCCGTCCCCTTTACCGCCCACTCACCACCCTCTCCCCTCACACTCCCTCTCACTCCCCACTACCCTCCCCCAATCCCACTCACCCTCCCCCACTCTCCCTCCCCGTGCCCCTTCTGCTCTGCCCTCCCCCTCCCTCACGCCCCATCCCCAATCCCTTCCGCCACACCTTTCCCCTAGTCCCATCAACCCTTCCCTCCCTTTCCCCCTCACGCAACACCCCCTCCTACACTCCCCAGCACCTCCCCACTCCTCTTCTGCCTCCCTTCCCCTACCCCCAACCTCCACTACCCTCCCCCACTCCCCTCCCCACTCCCCTCCCCCCTCCCCTCCCCCACTGCCCACCCCCATTCCGCTCCCCGCACTCCTCCCTCCCCCCTCCCGTCTCCCACTCCCCTTCCCCTCCCCCACTCCCCTCCCACACTTCTGTCCCCTATTACCCTCATCCACACCGCTCCCCCTCCCCCTCCTTCATTCCGCTTCACCACTCCCCCACTCTCCTCCCTCACTCCCATCCTCCACTCCACTCCCAAATCCACTCTCCCCTACCGTACACTTCCCACTCACCTCCTTCTCCCCCTCACACTCCTTCTCCTTCCCCACTCCCATCCCTGAATCCCACTGCCCCTCCCCCACTCACATCACCCTCCCCTCCCTCACTCCCCGCTCCACTACCGCACTCCCCTCTCCCACTCCACTTCTCAACTCTCGTCCCTCACTTCCATCCTTCACTCCCCTCCCCACTCCCCTCATCCACACCCCTCACCTACTCTGCTCACCCCTCCCCCACTCCTCACTCTCCACTCCCCTCCCCCACTTGCCTATCTGCCTCGCTCACTCCATCTCCCCCACTCCCCTCCACAACTCCCCCTCCCTCACTCCCCTCCCCCACTCCCCTCCCCACCACCCTCCCCCACTCCTCTCCCACAATCCGCTCATCCCTACCCCACTCCTCACTCCGCACTACCCTCCTCAACACCGCACCCCTCACTCTCCACCCTCACTACCCTCCCTAACCTTTCAGTGCAGCAGCTTTTTCGGGAGCAGAGTGTGAGCGAGTGAGCAGCTGGGAAAGTCAGTTTGAAAGTAAATTTAATTTCCTTTTGTTTTTCGGCGGAGGCCAGGGGGCTGCTGGGTAAGTAAAACACTATATATTTGGGCGGTTTCTGAACCCGAGACACCACACTTGTAGTGTCTCCCACCCGCCCTCCTCCTCTAACCAATAAAAAAGGACTCGGTGGGGTGTTTATAAGGTACGGCTTTTTCGATTTCTCTGGTTTTATTGTGATTGGTAAAAACTTTTCGTTCCTTTTTCATTTAACTAAGTTTAAACTTAAGATTAAAAATGGCAGGAGATCTCAGACCCGTATCATGCTCCTCTTGCTCAATGTGGGAGCTCAGGGACATGGCTGATGACCCTGACTCCTTCACGTGCTGGAAGTGTGTCCAACTGCAGCTCTTGTTAGACCGCATGACGGCTCTCGAGCTGCGGATGGACTCACTTTGGAGCATGCGCGATGCTGAGGAGGTCGTGGATAGCACGTTTAGTGAATTGGTCACACCGCAGATTAGGATTGCTGAGGGAGAAAGGGAATGGGTGACCAAAAGGCAGAGAAAGAGCAGGAAGGCAGCGCAGGAGTCCCCTGCGGTCATCTCCCTCCAAAACAAGTATACCGTTTTGGATACTGTTGAGGGAGATGGCTCACCAGGGGAAGGCAGCAGTAGCCAGGTCCATGGCACCGTGGCTGGCTCTGCTGTTCCGAAGGGCGGGAAAAAGAGTGCAAGGGCTATAGTCGTAGGGGATTCGATTGTAAGGGGAGTAGATAGGCGGTTCTGTGGTCGAAAACGAGGATCCCGAATGGTATGTTGCCTCCCAGGTGCACGGGTCAGGGACTTCTCAGATCGGCTGCAGAACATTCTAAAGGGGGAGGGTGAACAGCCAGTTGTCATTGTGCACATAGGCACTAATGATATAGGTAAAAAACGGGATGAGGTCCTACATGCAGAGTTTAGGGAGTTAGGAGCCAAGTTAAAAAGTAGGACCTCAGAGGTAGTAACCTCAGGTTTACTACCAGTGCCACGTGATAGTCAGAGTAAAAATGAAAGAATAGTCAGGATGAATGCGTGGCTTGAGAGATGGTGCTGGAAGGAGGGGTTCAGATTTTTGGGACATTGGGACTGGTTCTGGGGGAGGTGGGACTATTACAAATTGGACGGTCTACACCTGGGCCGGACTGGAACCAATGTCCTTGGAGGTGCTTTTGCTAACGCTGTTGGGGAGGGTTTAAACTAATGTGGCAGGGGGATGGGAACCAATTGAGGTCAGTTGACAGTAAGGAGGTAGTAACAAAAGCCTGTAAGGAACTAGATAATGAAGTCAGTGTGACTAAGGGGAAGAGCAGGCAGGGAGCAGATGATGAATATAAAGGGACTGGTGGTCTGAGGTGCATTTGTTTTAATGCAAGAAGTGTAGTAGGTAAGGCAGATGAACTTAGGGCTTGGATTAGTACCTGGGAGTATGATGTTATTGCTATTACTGAGACTTGGTTGAGGGAAGGGCATGATTGGCAACTAAATATCCCAGGATATCGATGCTTCAGGCGGGATAGAGAGGGAGGTAAAAGGGGTGGAGGAGTTGCATTACTGGTCAAAGAGGATATCACAGCTGTGCTGAAGGAGGGCACTATGGAGGACTCGAGCTGTGAGGCAATATGGACAGAACTCAGAAATAGGAAGGGTGTGGTAACAATGTTGGGGCTGTACTACAGGCCTCCCAACAGCGAGCGTGAGATAGAGGTACAAATATGTAAACAGATTATGGAAAGATGTAGGAGCAACAGGGTGGTGGTGATAGGAGATTTTAATTTTCCCAACATTGACTGGGATTCACTTAATGTTAGAGGTCCAGATGGAGCAGAATTTGTAAGGAGCATCCAGGAAGGTTTTCTAGAGCAGTATGTAAATAGTCCAACTCGGGAAGGGGCCATACTAGACCTGGTGTTGGGGAATGAGCCCGGCCAGGTTGTTGAAGTTTCAGTAGGGGACTACTTTGGGAATAGTGATCACAATTCCGTAAGCTTTAAAATACTCATGGACAAAGACGAGAGTGGTCCTAAAGGAAGAGTGCTAAATTGGGGGAAGGCCAACTATACCAAAATTCGGCAGGAGCTGGGAAATGTAGATTGGGAGCAGCTGTTTGAAGGTAAATCCACATGTGATATGTGGGAGGCTTTTAAAGAGAGGTTGATTCGCGTTCAGGAGAGACATGTTCCTGTGAAAATGAGGGATAGAAATGGCAAGATTAGGGAACCATGGATGACAGGTGAAATTGTGAGACTAGCGAAGAGGAAAAAGTCAGCATACATAAGGTGTAGGCGGCTGATGAAAGACGAAGCTTTGAAAGAATATCGGGAATGTAGGACAAATCTGAAATGAGGAATTAAGAGGGCTAAAAGGGGTTATGAAATATCTTTAGCAAACAGGGTTAAGGAAAATCCCAAAGCATTTTATTCATATATAAGGAGAAAGAGGGTATCTAGAGATAGGATTGGCCCACTCAAGGACAAAGGAGGAAAGTTATGCTTGGACTCAGAGAAAATGGGTGAGATTCTAAACGAGTACTTTGCATCGGTATTCACCGAGGAGAGGGACATGACGGATGTTGAGGTTAGAAACAGATGTTTGATTACTCTAGGTCAAGTCGGCATAAGGAGGGAGGAAGTGTTGGGTATTCTAAAGGGCATTAAGGTGGACAAGTCCCCAGGTCCGGATGGGATCTATCCCAGGTTACTGAGGGAAGCAAGAGAGGAAATAGCTGGGGCCTTAACAGATATCTTTGCAGCATCCTTGAACACGGGTGAGGTCCCGGAGGACTGGAGAATTGCTAATGTTGTCCCCTTGTTTAAGAAGGGTAGCAGGGATAATCCAGGTAATTATAGACCGGTGAGCCTGACGTCAGTGGTAGGGAAGCTGCTGGAGAAGATACTGAGGGATAGGATCTATTCCCATTTGGAAGAAAATGGGCTTATCAGTGATAGGCAACATGGTTTTGTGCAGGGAAGGTCATGTCTTACCAACTTAATAGAATTCTTTGAGGAAGTGACAAAGTTGATTGATGAGGGAAGGGCTGTCGATGTCATATACATGGACTTCAGTAAGGCGTTTGATAAAGTTCCCCATGGTAGGCTGATGGAGAAAGTGAAGGCGCTTGGGGTCCAAGGTGTACTAGCTAGATGGATAAAGAACTGGCTGGGCAACAGGTGACAGAGAGTAGCAGTAGAAGGGAGTTTCTCAAAATGGAGACGTGTGACCAGTGGTGTTCCACAGGGATCCGTGCTGGGACCACTGTTGTTTGTGATATACATAAATGATTTGGAGGAAAGTATAGGTGCACTGATTAGCAAGTTTGCAGACGACACTAAGATTGGTGGAGTAGCAGATAGTGAAGGGGACTGTCAGAGAATACAGCAGAATATAGATAGACTGGAGAGTTGGGCAGAGAAATGGCAGATGGAGTTCAATCAGGGCTAATGCGAGGTGATGCATTTTGGAAGATCCAATTCAAGAGTGAACTATACAGTAAATGGAAAAGTCCTGGGGAAAATTGATGTCCAGAGAGATTTGGGTGTTCAGGTCCATTGTTCCCTGAAGGTGGCAACGCGGGTAAATAGAGTGGTCAAGAAGGCATACGGCATGCTTTCCTTCATCAGACGGGGCATTGAGTACAAGAGTTGGCAGGTCATGTTACAGTTGTATAAGACTTTGGTTCGGCCACATTTGGAATACTGCGTGCAGTTCTGGTCGCCACATTATCAAAAGGATGTGGATGCTTTGGAGAGGGTGCAGAGGAGGTTCACCAGGATGTTGCCTGGTATGGAGGGCGCTAGCTATGAAGAGAGGTTGAGTAGATTAGGATTATTTTTATTAGAAAGACGGAGGTTGAGGGGGGACCTGATTGAAGTGTACAGAATCATGAGAGGTATAGACAGGGTGGATAGCAAGAGGCTTTTTCCCAGAGTGGGGGATTCAATTACTAGAGGACACGAGTTCAAAGTGAGAGGGGAAAAGTTTAGGGGGGATATGCGTGGAAAGTTCTTTACGCAGAGGGTGGTGGGTACCTGGAACGCGTTGCCAGCGGAGGTGGTAGATGCGGGCATGATGGCGTCTTTTAAGATGTATCTAGACAGATACATGAATGGGCAGGAAGAAAAGAGATACAGACCCTTAGAAAATAGGCGACATGTTTGGATAGAGGATCTGGATCGGCGCAGGCTTGGAGGGCCGAAGGGCCTGTTCCTGTGCTGCAACTGTCTTTGTTCTTTGTTCTTTGTTCTTTGAGTACAACTCCAGCTGGTATTAATAGAGGCCTGGATTGAGTTAGCCACTTCCTGGTGTGTGAGCGGGGCTCAGTTCCACTCCTTCTGCTATTAATAGAGACATGGATTGAATTGGCTCTTTCCTGGTGAGTGAGTGGGGCTCAGTACCACTCCAACTGGTATTAATAGAGGTGTGGATTGAATTGGCTCTTTCCTGGTGAGTGAGTGGGACTCAGTACCACTCCAGCTGGTATTAAAAGAGGTGTGGATTGAATTGGCTCTTTCCTGGTGAGTGAGTGGGACTCAGTACCACTCCAGCTGGTATTAAAAGAGGTCTGGATTGAATTGGCTCTTTCTGGTGCGTGTGTGGGACTCAGTACCACTCCAGCTGGTATTAATAGAGGTCTGGATTGAATTGGCTGTTTCCTGGTGTGTGAGTGGGAATTAATTCCACTCCAGATGGTATGAATAGTGGCCTGGAATGAACTGTCCCTTTCCTGCTTTGTGTGTGGGACTCAGTCGCACTTCAGCTGGTATTATAGAGGTCTGGATTGAATTGGCTCTTAACTGATGTGTGAGTGGGACTCAGTACCACTCCAGCTGGTATTGATAGGGTTGGGATTGAATTGGCTATTTCCTGGTGAGTGAGTGGGGCTCAGTACCACTCCAGCTGGTATTAATAGAGGCCTGGATTGAATTGGCACTTTCCTGGTGTGTGAGTGGGACTCAGTACCACTCCAGCTGGTATTAATAGAGGCCTGGATTGAGTTAGCCACTTCCTGGTGTGTGAGCGGGACTCAGTACCACTCCAGCTGGTATTTATAGAGGCCTGGATTGAGTTAGCCACTTCCTGGTGTGTGAGCAGGGCTCAGTTCCACTCCTTCTGCTATTAATAGAGACATGGATTGAATTGTCTCTTTCCTGGTGTGTGAGTGAGACTCAGTACCACTCCAGCTGGTATTAATAGAGGCCTGGATTGAATTGGCTCTTTCCTGGTGTGTGAGTGGGGCTCAGTACCACTCCAGCTGGTATTAATAGAGATGTGGTTGAATTTGCTCTTTCCTGGTGTGTGAGTGGGAATCAGAACCATTCCAGCTGGTATTAAAAGAGGTCTGGATTGAATTGGCTCTTTTTAGTGTGTGTGTGGGACTCAGTACCACTCCAGCTGGTATTAATAGAGGCTTGGATTGAATTGGCTCTTGCTGGTGCCTGAGGGGGGCGCAGTACCATCCTGCTGGTATTATTAGAGGTCTGGATGGAATGGTCTCTTTCCTGGTGTGTCCGTGAGAATCAGTATCACTCCAGCTGGTATTAATAGAGGCCTAGAATGAATTGGCTCTTTCTGGTGTGTGAGTGGGACACAGTGCCAGAACACCCGGTGTTAATAGAGTCCTGGAATGAACTATCTCTTCTCTGCTGTGTGAGTGGGATTCAGTCCCACTCCAAATGTTATTAATAGAGGCCTGCATTGAATTGGCTCTTTCTGGTGCGTGTGTGGGACTCAGTACCACTCCAGCTGGTATTAATAGAGGCCTAGAATGAATTGGCTCTTCCCTGGTGTGTGAGTGGGACTCAGTACCACTCCAGCTGGTATTAATAGAGGCCTGGATTGAATTGGCTCTTCCCTGGTGTGTGAGTGGGACTCAGTACCACTCCAGCTGGTATTAATAGAGGCCTAGAATGAATTGGCTCTTCCCTGGTGTGTGAGTGGGACTCAGTACCACTCCAGCTGGTATTAATAGAGGCCTGGATTGAATTGGCTCTTCCCTGGTGTGTGAGTGGGACTCAGTACCACTCCAGCTGGTATTAATAGAGGCCTGGATTGAATTGGCTCTTTCTGGTGCGTGTGTGGGACTCAGTACCACTCCAGCTGGTATTAATATAGGCCTGGATTGAATTGGCTCTTTCCTGGAGTGTGCATGAGACTCAGTACCACTCCAACTGGTATTAATAGAGATCTGTATTGAATTGGCTCTTACCTGGTGTGTGAGTGGGACTCAGTACCACTCCAGCTGGTATTAATAGAGGCCTGGATTGAATTGGCTCTTTTCTGTTGTGTGAGTGGGACTCAGTACCACTCCAGCTGGAATTAATAATAGCCTGATTGAATTGGCTCTTTCTGGTGCGTGTGTGGGACTCAGTACCACTCCAGCTGGTATTAATATAGGCCTGGATTGAATTGGCTCTTTCCTGGTGGGTGAGTGGGACTCTGTACCACTCCAACTGGTATTAATATAGGCCTGGATTGAATTGGCTCTTACCTGGTGTGTGAGTGGGACTCAGTACCACTCCAGCTGGTATTAATAGAGGCCTGGATTGAATTGGCTCTTACCTGGTGTGTGAGTGGGACTCAGTACCACTCCAGCTGGTATTAATAGAGGCCTGGATTGAGTTAGCCACTTCCTGGTGTGTGAGTGGGACTCAGTACCACTCCAGCTGGTATTAATAGAGATCTGTATTGAATTGGCTCTTACCTGGTGTGTGAGTGGGACTCAGTACCACTCCAGCTGGTATTAATAGAGGTCAGGATTGAATTGGCTCTTTCCTGGTGTGTGTGGGACTCAGTACCACTCCAGCTGGTGTTAATAGAGGTCAGGATTGAATTGGCTCTTTCCTGGTGTGTGAGTGGGACTCAGTACCACTCCAGCTGGTGTTAATAGAGGTCAGGATTGAATTGGCTCTTTCCTGGTGTGTGTGGGACTCAGTACCACTCCAGCTGGTGTTAATAGAGGTCAGGATTGAATTGGCTCTTTCCTGGTGTGTGAGTGGGACTCAGTACCACTCCAGCTGGTATTAATAGAGGTCAGGATTGAATTGGCTCTTTCCTGGTGTGTGAGTGGGACTCAGTACCACTCCAGCTGGTATTCATAGAGGTCTGGATTGAATTGGCTCTTTCCTGGTGTGTGTGGGACTCAGTACCACTCCAGCTGGTATTAATAGAGGCCTGGATTGAGTTAGCCACTTCCTGGTGTGTGAGCGGGGCTCAGTACCACTCCAGCTGGTATTAATAGAGGCCTGGATTGAGTTAGCCACTTCCTGGTGTGTGAGCGGGGCTCAGTTCCACTCCTTCTGCTATTAATAGAGACATGGATTGAATTGGCCCTTTTTTGGTGAGTGAGTGGGGATTAGTGCCACTCCTGCTGGTATTAATAGAGGCCTGGATTGAATTGGCTCTTTGCTGGGGAGTGAGTGGGCATCTGTATCACTCCAGCTGGTATTAATAGAGATCTGGTTTGAATTGGCTCTTTCCTGGTGTGAGTGTGAATCAGAACCACTCCAGCTGGTATTAATAGAGGCCTAGAATGAATTGGCTCTTTCTGGTGTGTGAGTGGGACACAGTGCCAGAACACCCGGTGTTAATAGAGTCCTGGAATGAACTGTCTCTTCTCTGCTGTGTGAGTGGGACTCAGTACCACTCCAGCTGCTATTAATAGATACCTGGATTGAATTGCCTCTTTCCTGGTGTGTGAGTGGCTCTCAGTCCCACTCCAGTCGCTATAGATAGAGACCTGGATCGAAATGGCTCTTCCCTGGTGTGTGAGTGGGGCTCAGTGCCACTCCAGCTGGTATTAATAGAGGGCTGGATTGAATTGGCTCCTTCCTGGTGAGTGAGTGGGGCTCAGTCCCACTCCAGCTGGTATTAAGAGTTCTCGATTGAATTGGCTCTTTCCTGGTGTGTGAGTGGGACTCAGTACCACTCCAGCTGGTATTAATAGAGGTCTGGATTGAATTGGCTCTTCCCTGGTGTGTGAGTGGGACTCAGTAACACTCCAGCTGGTATTAATAGAGGTAGGATTTAATTGGCTCTTTCCTGGTGTGTGAGTGGGACTCAGTACCACTCCAGCTGGTATTAATAGAGGTCTGGATTTAATTGGCTCTTTCCTGGTGTGTGAGTGGGACTCAGTACCACTCCAGCTGGTATGAATAGAGGCCTGGATTGAATTGGCTCTTTCCTGGTGGGTGAGTGGGGATCAGTACCACTCCAGCTGGTATGAATAGAGGCCTGGATTTAATTGGCTCTTTCCTGGTGTGTGAGTGGGACTCAGTACCACTCCAGCTGGTATGAATAGAGGCCTGGATTGAATTGGCTCTTTCCTGGTGTGTGAGTGGGACTCAGTACCACTCCAGCTGGTATTATTGGAGGCCTGGATTGAATTGGCTCTTTCCTGGTGTATGACTGGGACTCAGTACCACTCCAGCTAGTATTAATGGAGGCCTGGATTGAATTGGCTCTTTCCTGGTGTGTGAGTGGGACTCAGTACCACTCCAGCTGGTATTAATAGAGGTCTGGATTTAATTGGCTCTTTCCTGGTGTGTGAGTGGGACTCAGTACCACTCCAGCTGGTATGAATAGAGGCCTGGATTGAATTGGCTCTTTCCTGGTGTGTGAGTGGGACTCAGTACCACTCCAGCTGGTATTAATAGAGGTCTGGATTGAATTGGCTCTTTCCTGGTGTGTGTGTGGGACTCAGTACCACTCCAGCTGGTATTAATAGAGGGCTGGATTGAATTGGCTCCTTCCTGGTGAGTGAGTGGGGCTCAGTACCACTCCAGCTGGTATTAATAGAGGGCTGGATTGAATTGGCTCCTTCCTGGTGTGTGAGTGGGACTCAGTACCACTCCAGCTAGTATTAATGGAGGCCTGGATTGAATTGGCTCTTTCCTGGTGTGTGAGTGGGGCTCAGTACCACTCCAGCTGATATTAATAGAGGCCTGGATTGAATTGCCTCTTTCCTGGTGTGTGAGTGGGGCTCAGTACCACTCCAGCTGGTATTAATAGAGGTCTGGATTGAATTGTCTCTTTCCTGGTGTGTGAGTGGGGCTCAGTACCACTCCAGCTGATATTAATAGAGGCCTGGATTGAATTGCCTCTTTCCTGGTGTGTGAGTGGGACTCAGTACCACTCCAGCTGGCATTAATCGAGGCCTGGATTAAATTACCTCTTTCCTGGTGTTTGAGTGGGACTCAGTACCACTCCAGCTGCTATTAATAGAGGCCTGGATTGAATTTGCTCTTTCCTGTTGTGTGAGTGGGAGTTAATTCCACTCCAGCTGGTATTTATAGAGACCTGGATTGAATTGGCTCTTTCTGGGGTGTTAGTGGGACTCAGTGCCACTCCAGCTAGTATTGATAGAAGCCTGGAATGAACTATCTCTTTCCTGGTGTGTGAGTGGGTCTCAGTCCCACTCCAGCTGGTATCAATGGCGGTCTGGCTTTAATTAGCTTTTTCCTGGTGTGTGAGTGGGGCTCAGTACCACTCCAGCTGGTATTAATAAAGGTTTGCATTGAATTGGCTCTTTCCTGGTGTGTCAGTGGGACTCAGTACCACTCCAGCTGGTGATAATATAGGCTCGGTTTCAATTGGCTCTTTCCTGGTGTGTGAATGGGAGTTAATTTTACTCCAGCTGGTATAAATAGAGGCCTGGATTGAATTGGTTCTTTCCCGGTATGTGAATGAGCCTCAGTACCACTCCAGCTGGTATTAATATAGGCTCAAATTCAATTGGCTCTTATCTGGTGTGTGAGTGGGGCTCAGTACCACTCCAGCTGGCATTAATAGAGGTCTGGATTGAATTGGCTGTTTCCTGGTGTGTGTGTGGGACTCAGTACCACTCCAGCTGGTTTTAACAAAGGCCAGTTCGATCTGATTATATGCACTGTTGTCTGTTTGATGTCACCTGCACCGCGGCCATTTTAAGCGACATGTGCTGCGGCCATTCTAAATGATGTGCTCTGTGGTCTGTTTGATGTCACCGTCACTGCGTCCATTTTAAATGTTATGCACTGTTGTCTGTTTGATGTCACCTTCACTGCGGCCATTTTACGTGACATATGGTACGGCCATTTTAAATGATATGCACTGTGGTCTGTTTGATGTCACCGTCACTGCGTCCATTTTAAATGTTATGCTCTGTGGTCTGTTTGATGTCACCTTGACTGCAGCCATTTTACGTGACATGTGCTGCGGCCATTTTAAATGATATGCACTGTCGTCTGTTTGATGTCACCTTCACTGCGGCCATTTTACGCGACATGTGCTGCGGCCATTTTAAATGATATGCACTGTGGTCTGTTTGATGTCACCTTCACTGCGGCCATTTTACGTGACATGTGCTGCGGCCATTTTAAATGATATGCACTGTGGTCTGTTTGATGTCACCTTCACTGCGGCCATTTTACGTGACATGTGCTGCGGCCATTTTAAATGATATGCTCTGTGATCTGTTTGAATTATGAGCAATCCACGGGGATCATTTTCAATGTTTTCTGTCCAGGGCAGTGAATGTAACAGATTATAAATGAGAATAAAATCTCATAAAGGATAATAAATCACAGACAATCATAAATATTATAAAGATTTACAAAGTGAGAGGAAGAATTATAAACAGTTGATAAAGGTTGTAAATGTCAGTAAATGTTTATAAATTATTATAAAGAATTATCAATAATTATCAGGATTCTTTTAGTTTGAAAGGGATTATAAAAGAATCAGAAAGATTCAGACCCCGCCCCCACTCCCGTCACCCTGGAAACAGACCCCGCCCCCACTCCCGTCACTCTGGAAACAGACCCCGCCACCACTCCCGTCACTCTGGAAACAGACCCCGCCCCCACTCCCGTCACTCAGGAAACAGACCCCGCCCCCACTCCCGTCACCCTGGAAACAGACCCCGCCCCCACTCCCGTCACCCTGGAAACAGACCCCGCCCCCACTCCCGTCACCCTGGAAACAGACCCCTCCCCCACTCCCGTCACTCTGGAAACAGACCCCGCCCCCACTCCCGTCACCCTGGAAACAGACCCCGCCCCCACTCCCGTCACCCTGGAAACAGACCCCGCCCCCACTCCCGTCACCCTGGAAACAGACCCCGCCCCCACTCCGTCACCCTGGAAACAGACCCCGCCCACACTCCCGTCACCCTGGAAACAGACCCCGCCCCCACTCCCGTCACCCTGGAAACAGACCCCGCCCCCACTCCCGTCACCTTGGTAACAGACCCCGCCCCCACTCCCATCTCCTTGGTAACAGACCCCGCCCCCACTCCGTCACCCTGGTGACAGACCCCGCCCCCACTCCCATCACCTAGGTAACAGACCACGCCCCCACTCACGTCACCTTGGTAACAGACCCCGCCCCCACTCCCGTCACCTTGGTAACAGACCCCGCCCCCACTCCCGTCACCCTGGAAACAGACCCCGCCCCCACTCCCGTCACCTTGGTAACAGACCCCGCCCCCACTCCCGTCACCCTGGAAACAGACCCCACCCCCACTCCCGTCACCCTGGAAACAGACCCCGCCCCCTCCTGTCACCTTGGTAACAGACCCCGCCCCCACTCCCGTCACCTTGGTAACAGACCCCGCCCCCACTCCCGTCACCTTGGTAACAGACCCCGCCCCCACTCCCGTCACCCTGGAAACAGACCCCGCCCCCACTCCCGTCACCTTGGTAACAGACCCCGCCCCAACTCCGTCACCCTGGAAACAGACCCCGCCCCCACTCCCGTCACCTTGGTAACAGACCCCGCCCCCACTCCCGTCTCCTTGGTAACAGACCCCGCCCCCACTCCGTCACCCTGGTGACAGACCCCGCCCCCACTCCCGTCACCTAGGTAACAGACCACGCCCCCACTCACGTCACCTTGGTAACAGACCCCGCCCCCACTCCCGTCACCATGGAAACAGACCCCACCCCCACTCCCGTCACCCTGGAAACAGACCCCGCCCCCTCCTGTCACCTTGGTAACAGACCCCGCCCCCACTCCCGTCACCTTGGTAACAGACCCCGCCCCCACTCCCGTCACCTTGGTAACAGACCCCGCCCCCACTCCCGTCACCCTGGAAACAGACCCCACCCCCACTCCCGTCACCCTGGAAACAGACCCCGCCCCCACTCCCGTCACCCTGGAAACAGACCCCGCCCACATTCCCGTCACTTTGGTAACAGACCCCGCCCCCACTCGCCGTCACTTTGGTAACAGACCCCGCCCCCACTCGCCGTCACTTTGGTAACAGACCCCGCCCCCACTCGCCGTCACTTTGGTAACAGACCCCGCCCCCACTCCCGTCACTTTGGTAACAGACCCCGCCCCCACTCCCGTCACCTTGGAAACAGACCCCGCCCCCACTCCCCGTCACCCTGGAAACATACCCCGCCCCCACTCCCGTCACCTTGGAAACAGACCCCGCCCCCCCACTCCCGTCACCTTGGAAACAGACCCCACCCCCATTCGCCGTCACTCTGGAAACAGACCCCGCCCCGACTCCTGTCATTCTGGAAACAGACCCCGCCCCCACTCGCCGTCACCTTGGTAACAGACCCCGCCCCCACTCGCCGTCACCTTGGAAACAGACCCCGCCCCCATTCGCCGTCACTCTGGAAACAGACCCCGCCCCCACTCGCCGTCACCCTGGAAACAGACCACGCCCACATTCCCGTCACTTTGGTAACAGACCCCGCCCCCACTCGCCGTCACTTTGGTAACAGACCCCGCCCCCCACTCGCCGTCACTTTGGTAACAGACCCCGCCCCCACTCCCGTCACCTTGGAAACAGACCCCGCCCCCACTCCCCGTCACCCTGGAAACATACCCCGCCCCCACTCCCGTCACCTTGGAAACAGACCCCGCCCCCCCACTCCCGTCACCTTGGAAACAGACCCCGCCCCCACTCGCCGTCACCTTGGAAACAGACCCCGCCCCCACTCGCCGTCACCTTGGAAACAGACCCCGCCCCCACTCGCCGTCACTTTGGTAACAGACCCCGCCCCCACTCCCGTCACCTTGGAAACAGACCACGCCCCCACTCCCGTCACTCTGGAAACAGACCCCGCCCCCATTCGCCATCACCTTGGAAACAGGCCCCTCCCCCGCTCTGTCTCCATGGTGACAGGCCCCTCCCCCGCTCTGTCTCCACGGTGACAGGCCCCTCCCCCGCTCTGTCTCCATGGTGAGAGGCTCCTCCCCCGCTCTGTCTCCATGGTGACAGTCCCCTCCCTCGCTCTGTCTCCATGGTGACAGTCCCCTCCCCCGCTCTGTCTCCATGGTGACAGGCTCCTCCCCCGCTCTGTCTCCATGGTGACAGTCCCCTCCCCCGCTCTGTCTCCATGGTGACAGTCCCCTCCCCCGCTCTGTCTCCATGGTGACAGTCCCCTCCCCCGCTCTGTCTCCATGGTGACAGTCCCCTCCCCCGCTCTGTCTCCATGGTGACAGGCCCCTCCCCCGCTCTGTCTCCATGGTGACAGGCCCCTCCCCCGCTCTGTCTCCATGGTGACAGTCCCCTCCCCCGCTCTGTCTCCATGGTGACAGGCCCCTCCCCCGCTCTGTCTCCATGGTGAAAGTCCCCTCCCCCGCTCTGTCTCCATGGTGACAGGCTCCTCCCCCGCTCTGTCTCCATGGTGACAGTCCCCTCCCCCGCTCTGTCTCCATGGTGACAGTCCCCTCCCCCGCTCTGTCTCCATGGTGAGAGGCCCCTCCCCCGCTCTGTCTCCATGGTGACAGTCCCCTCCCCCGCTCTGTCTCCATGGTGACAGTCCCCTCCCCCGCTCTGTCTCCATGGTGACAGTCCCCTCCTCCGCTCCGTCTCGATGGTGAGAGGCTCCTCCCCCGCTCTGTCTCCATGGTGACAGGCCCCTCCCCCGCTCTGTCTCCATGGTGACAGGCCCCTCCCCCGCTCTGTCTCCATGGTGACAGGCTCCTCCCCCGCTCTGTCTCCATGGTGACAGTCCCCTCCCCCGCTCTTTCTCCATGGTGACAGGCCCCTCCCCCGCTCTGTCTCCATGGTGACAGTCCCCTCCTCCGCTCCGTCTCGATGGTGAGAGGCTCCTCCCCCGCTCTGTCTCCATGGTGACAGGCCCCTCCCCCGCTCTGTCTCCATGGTGACAGGCCCCTCCCCCGCTCTGTCTCCATGGTGACAGGCTCCTCCCCCGCTCTGTCTCCATGGTGACAGTCCCCTCCCCCGCTCTTTCTCCATGGTGACAGGCCCCTCCCCCGCTCTGTCTCCATGGTGACAGGCCCCTCCACCGCTCTGTCTCCATGGTGACAGGCTCCTCCCCCGCTCTGTCTCCATGGTGAGAGGCCCCTCCCCCGCTCTGTCTCCATGGTGATAGGCCCCTCCCCCACTCTGTCTCCATGGTGACAGTCCCCTCCCCCGCTCTGTCTCCATGGTGAGAGGCCCCTCCCCCGCTCTGTCTCCATGGTGATAGGCCCCTCCCCCGCTCTGTCTCCATGGTGACAGTCCCCTCCCCCGCTCTGTCTCCATGGTGAGAGGCCCCTCCCCCGCTCTGTCTCCATGGTGACAGTCTCCTCCCCCGCTCTGTCTCCATGGTGAGAGGCCCCTCCCCCGCTCTGTCTCCATGGTGACAGGCCCCTCCCCCGCTCTGTCTCCATGGTGATAGTCTCCTCCCCCGCTCTGTCTCCATGGTGACAGTCCCCTCCCCCGCTCTGTCTCCATGGTGACAGTCTCCTCCCCCGCTCTGTCTCCATGGTGACAGTCCCCTCCCCCGCTCTGTCTCCATGGTGACAGTCCCCTCCCCCGCTCTGTCTCCATGGTGACAGTCCCCTCCCCCGCTCTGTCTCCATGGTGACAGTCCCCTCCCCCGCTCTGTCTCCATGGTGACAGTCCCCTCCCCCGCTCTGTCTCCATGGTGAGAGGCCCCTCCCCCGCTCTGTCTCCATGGTGACAGTCCCCTCCCCCGCTCTGTCTCCATGGTGACAGGCCCCTCCCCCGCTCTGTCTCCATGGTGACAGTCTCCTCCCCCGCTCTGTCTCCATGGTGACAGGCCCCTCCCCCGCTCTGTCTCCATGGTGACAGTCTCCTCCCCCGCTCTGTCTCCATGGTGACAGTCCCCTCCCCCGCTCTGTCTCCATGGTGACAGTCCCCTCCCCCGCTCTGTCTCCATGGTGACAGGCCCCTCCCCCTCCTCTGATTATTGAATTAATTTAATAATTGTATTAAAGGGATATTTCAGCACATTCTTCACCTGCTCTCTGAACTGATTCTGGGTCACGGCGTAAATCACAGTGTTTGTGGAGCAGCTCAGGAGCTGGAGCATGAAGGACAATTCCATCAGAAACCCAGGGAGATAAACTGACTGATAACCCAAATTATACATCCTCCTCCATATAGAATACACCATTAACAGGGCCCACAACAGCATGAAATTACCAGAGATAACTAACAGTAAAATGATAGATTTCCTTCGACTCTCCATCTCGGGGTCTCTGTGACTCTCTCCACTGCTGTGAGCCCGGAGTCTCCTGCGTCCTCTGCTGCTCACTAAAATGTGTCTGACGGTGAGAGCGTTGAGCAGCAGAATCAGCACAAATGGGATGACCGGGGTTAGAATGTTGTGGAGGAACTCGATTGTTCCCCAGACACGAGAATAACGAACATCCATTGTTACCTCACAAAACCAGGGACTGTTCCACAGCCAATACCGACCCGTGAACATAAAATACCAGAAGATGTTCTTTAAACAGCTCAGCACACTCACTGTTCCCACAACCACAGCACATGTTTTCTCACTGCAATATTTACTTTTCAGATTCTGACAACAAATGGCCACAAATCGATCAAAGGTGAAAGTGACGGTGAACCAGACAGAACAGTCTGTGGCTGTGTAAAGCAGGACGGCGTGGATATTACACACGGGGATGGAATACAGGAACTGAAACTGTTCCCAATAAACAATGGGAATGTGTCTGAATATCAGGTCCAGGATAATGACCAGTAGATCCGCCGCTGACATGGCCACCAGGTACCGAGTGACACATTTGGAGAGACCGCACTTTCCCCGAGACAGGATCCCAATCGTCAGCAAGTTAACTGTGAGGAAGGGAAATAAACAGAGAAATTAGACATCAGACTGGAGCAATGTTACCAGATCTGTGTATGTGTGTGAGTGTCAGAAATAAACAGAGAAATTAGACATCAGACTGGAGCAAAGTTAACAGATCAATGTATGTGTGTGAGTGTCAGAAATAAACAGAGAAATTAGACATCAGACTGGAGCAAAGTTACCAGATCAGTGTATGTGTGTGAGTGTCAGAAATAAACAGAGAAATTAGGCATCAGACTGGAGCAAAGTTACCAGATCAGTGTATGTGTGTGAGTGTCAGAAATAAACAGAGAAATTAGGCATCAGACTGGAGCAAAGTTACCAGATCAGTGTATGTGTGTGAGTGTCAGAAATAAACAGAGAAATTAGACATCAGACGGCAGCAATGTTACCAGATCTGTGTATGTGTGTGAGTGTCAGAAATAAACAGAGAAATTAGACATCAGACGGCAGCAATGTTACCAGATCTGTGTATGTGTGTGAGTGTCAGAAATAAACAGAGAAATTAGGCATCAGACTGGAGCAAAGTTACCAGATCTGTGTATGTGTGTGAGTGCCAGAAATAAACAGAGAAATTAGACATCAGACTGCAGCAATGTTACCAGATCTGTGTATGTGTGTGAGTGTCAGAAATAAACAGAGAAATTAGACATCAGACTGCAGCAATGTTACCAGATCTGTGTATGTGTGTGAGTGTCAGAAATAAACAGAGAAATTAGACATCAGACTGCAGCAATGTTACCAGATCTGTGTATGTGTGTGAGTGTCAGAAATAAACAGAGAAATTAGACATCAGACGGCAGCAATGTTACCAGATCTGTGTATGTGTGTGAGTGTCAGAAATAAACAGAGAAATTAGACATCA
>NW_027140490.1:867500-870000 GCF_036365525.1 Heterodontus francisci | reverse complement strand
TATTAGTCTCAGTGTCTGGGCTGTGGTGTATGTGTGTGTGTGTGTGTGTGTGTGTGTGTGCATATATATTAGTCTCAGTGTCTGGGCTGTGGTGTGTGCGTGTGTGTGTGTGTGTGTGCATATATATTAGTCTCAGTGTCTGGGCTGTGGTGTGTGTGTGTGTGTGTGTGCATATATATTAGTCTCAGTGTCTGGGCTGTGGTGTGTGCGTGTGCATATATATTAGTCTCAGTGTCTGTGCTGTGGTGTGTGTGTGTGTGTGTGTGTGTGTGTCTGTGCGCATATATATAAGTCTCATTGTCTGGGCTGTGGTGTGTGTGTGTGTGTGTGCAAATACATAATTCTCAGTGTCTGGGCTGTGGTGTGTGTGCGTGTGTGTGTGCATATATATAAATCTCAGTGTCTGGGCTGTGGTGTGTGTGTGTGTGCATATATGTAATTCTCAGTGTCTGGGCTGCGGTGTGTGTGCGTGTGTGTGTGTGCATATATATAAGTCTCAATGTCTGGGCTGTGGTGCGTGTGTGTGTTGTGTGTGCAGATATAGAAGTCTCAGTGTCTGGGCTGTGGTGTGTGTGTGTGTGTGTGTGTGTGTGTGCATATATATAGGAATCAGTGTCTGGGCTGTGGTGTGCGTGTGTGTGTGTGTGTGTGTGCGTGTATATAAGTCTCAGTGTCTGGGCTGTGGTGTGTGTGTGTGTGTGCATATATATAATTCTCAGTGTCTGGGGTGTGGTGTGTGTGTGTGTGTGTGTGTGTGTGTGTGTGTGTGTGCATATATATAAGTCTCAGTGTCTGGGCTGTGGTGTGTGTGTGTGTGTGTTTGTGTGTGTGCGTGTATATAAGTCTCAGTGTCTGGGCTGTGGTGTGTGTGTGTGTGTGTTTGTGTGTGTGTGCATATATATAAGTCTCAGTGTCTGGGCTGTGGTGTGTGTGTGTGTGTGTGCGTGTGTGTGTGCATATATATAATTCTCAGTGTCTGGGCTGTGGTGTGTCTGTGTGTGTGTGTGTTTTTTTGTCTTTGTGTGTGTGTGTGCATATATATAGGAATCAGTGTCTGGGCTGTGGTGTGTCTGTGTGTGTGTGTGTTTTTGTGTGTGTGTGTGTGTGTGTGTGTGCATATATATAGGAACCAGTGTCTGGGCTGTGGTGTTTGTTTGTGTGTGTGTGTGTTTTTGTGTGTGTGGGTGGGTGTGTGTGTGTGTGTGCATATATATAAGTCTCAGTGTCTGGGCTGTGGTGTGTGTGTGTGTGCGTGTGTGTGTGTTTGTGTGTGTGCGTGTGTGCATATATATAAGTCTCAGTGTCTGGGCTGTGTTGTGTGTGTGTGTGTGTGTGTGTGTGTGTGTGTGTGTGTGTGCATATATATAAGTCTCAGTGTCTGGGCTGTGGTGTGTGTGTGTGTGTGTCTGTGTGTGCATATATATAAGTCTCAGTGTCTGGGCTGTGGTGTGTGTGTGTGTTTTTGTGTGTGTGTGTGGGTGTGTGTGTGTGATCATATATATAGGAATCAGTGTCTGGGCTGTTGTGTGTGTGTGTGTGTGTGTGTGTGTGTGCATATATATAGGAATCAGTGTCTGGGCTGTGGTGTGTGTGTGTGTATGTGCATATATATTAGAGTCAGTGTCTGGGCTGTGGTGTGTGTTTGTGTGTGTGTGTGTTTTTGTGTGTGTGTGTGGGTGTGTGTGACGCTGTGTGTGTGTATGAGTGTGTGCATATATATAGGAATCAGTGTCTGTGCTGTGGTGTGTGTGTGTGTGTGTGTGTGTGCATATATGTTAGAGTCAGTGTCTGGGCTGTGGAGTGTGTGTGTGTGTGTGTGTGTGTGTGTGTGTGTGTGCATATATATATAAGTCTCAGTGTCTTGGCTGTGGTGTGTATGTGTGTGTGTGTGTGTGTGTGTGTGTGTGTGTGTGCATATATATAAGTCTCAGTGTCTGGGCTGTGATGTGTGTGTGTGTGTGTGTGTGTTTGTGTGTGCGTGTGTGTGCATATATATAAGTCTCAGTGACTGGGCTGTGGTGTGTGTGTGTGTGTGTGTGTGTGTGTGTGTGTGTGCATATATATTAGTCTCAGTGTCTGGGCTGTGGTGCGTGTGTGTGTGTGTGTGTGTGTGTGTGTGTGTGTGTGTGTGTGTGTGCATATTTATTAGTCTCAGTGTCTGGGCTGTGGTGTATGTGTGTGTGTGTGTGCATATATATTGGTCTCAGTGACTGGGCTGTGGTGTGTGTGTGTGTGTGTGTGTGTGTGTGCATATTTATTAGTCTCAGTGTCTGGGCTGTGGTGTATGTGTGTGTGTGTGTGTGTGTGTGTGTGTGCATATATATTAGTCTCAGTGTCTGGGCTGTGGTGTGTGCGTGTGTGTGTGTGTGTGTGCATATATATTAGTCTCAGTGTCTGGGCTGTGGTGTGTGTGTGTGTGTGTGTGCATATATATTAGTCTCAGTGTCTGGGCTGTGGTGTGTGCGTGTGCATATATATTAGTCTCAGTGTCTGTGCTGTG
>NW_027140490.1:850000-852500 GCF_036365525.1 Heterodontus francisci | reverse complement strand
CTCAGTGTCTGTGCTGTGGTGTGTGTGCGTCTCTGTGTGTGTGTGTGTGCATATATATAATTCTCAGTGTCTGGGCTGTGGTGTGTGTGTGTGTGTGTGCATATATATTAGTCTCAGTGTCTGGGCTGTTGTGTGTGTGTGTGTGTGTGTGTGTGTGTGTGTGTGTGTGTGTGTGTGTGTGTGTGTGTGTGTGTGCATATATATAGGAATCAGTGTCTGGGCTGTGGTGTGTGTGTGTGTTTTTGTGTGTGTGTGTGGGTGTGTGTGTGTGCATATATATATGAATCAGTGTCTGGGCTGTTGTGTGTGTGTGTGTTTTTGTGTGTGTGTGTGGGTGTGTGTGTGTGTGCATATATATAGGAATCAGTGTCTGGGCTGTTGTGTGTGTGTATGTGTGTGTGTGTGTGTGCATATATATAGGAATCAGTGTCTGGGCTGTGGTGTGTGTGTGTGTGTGTGTATGTGCATATATATTAGAGTCAGTGTCTGGGCTGTGGTGTGTGTTTGTGTGTGTGTGTGTTTTTGTGTGTGTGTGGGTGTGGGTGTGTGTGACGCTGTGTGTGTGTATGAGTGTGTGCATATATATAGGAATCAGTGTCTGTGCTGTGGTGTGTGTGTGTGTTTGTGTGTGTGTGTTTGTGTGTGTGTGTGTGTGTGTGTGCATAAATATTAGAGTCAGTGTCTGGGCTGTGGAGTGTGTGTGTGTGTGTGTGTGTGTGTGTGTGTGTGCATATATATAAGTCTCAGTGTCTTGGCTGTGGTGTGTATGTGTGTGTGTGTGTGTGTGTGTGTGTGTGTGTGTGTGTGTGTGCATATATATAAGTCTCAGTGTCTGGGCTGTGATGTGTGTGTGTGTGTGTGTTTGTGTGTGTGTGTGCATATATATAAGTCTCAGTGTCTGGGCTGTGGTGTATGTGTGTGTGTGTGTGTGTGTGTGTGTGTGTGTGTGTGTGTGTGTGTGTGTGTGTGTGTGCATATTTATTAGTCTCAGTGTCTGGGCTGTGGTGTATGTGTGTGTGTGTGTGTGTGTGCATATATTTTGGTCTCAGTGACTGGGCTGTGGTGTGTGTGTGTGTGCATATTTATGAGTCTCAGTGTCTGGGCTGTGGTTTATGTGTGTGTGTGTGTGTGCATATATATTAGTCTCAGTGTCTGGGCTGTGGTGTGTGCGTGTGTGTGTGTGTGTGCATATAAATTAGTCTCAGTGTCTGGGCTGTGGTGTGTGTGTGTGTGTGTGTGTGCATATATATTAGTCTCAGTGTCTGGGCTGTGGTGTGTGCGTGTGTGTGTGTGTGTGCATATATATTAGTCTCAGTGTCTGTGCTGTGGTGTGTGTGTGTGTGTGTGTGTGTGTGTCTGTGCGCATATATATAAGTCTCATTGTCTGGGCTGTGGTGTGTGTGTGTGTGTGCACATACATAATTCTCAGTGTCTGGGCTGTGGTGTGTGTGCGTGTGTGTGTGCATATATATAAATCTCAGTGTCTGGGCTGTGGTGTGTGTGTGTGCATATATATAAATCTCAGTGTCTGGGCTGTGGTGTGTGTGTGTGTGCATATATGTAATTCTCAGTGTCTGGGCTGCGGTGTGTGTGCGTGTGTGTGTGTGCATATATATTAGTCTCAGTGTCTGGGCTGTGGTGCGTGTGTGTGTGTGTGTGTGCATATATAGAAGTCTCAGTGTCTGGGCTGTGGTGTGTTTGTGTGTGTGTGTGTGCATATATATAAGTCTCAGTGTCTGGGCTGTGGTGTGTTTGTGTGTGTGTGTGTGCATATATATAAGTCTCAGTGTCTGGGCTGTGGTGCGTGTGTGTGTTGTGTGTGCATATATAGAAGTCTCAGTGTCTGGGCTGTGGTGTGTGTGTGTGTGTGTGTGTGTGTGTGTGTGTGTCTGCACATATATAATTCTCAGTGTCTGGGCTGTGGTATCTGAGCGTGTGTGTGTGTGTGTGCGTATATATTAGTCTCAGTGTCTGGTCTGCGGTGTGTGTGTGTGTGTGTGTGTGTGTGTGTGCATATATATTATTCTCATTGTCTGTGCTGTGGTGTGTGTGTGTGTGTGTGTGTGTGTGTGTGTGTGCATATATATAATTCTCAGTGTCTGGGCTGTGGTGTGTGTGTGTGTGTTTGTGTGTGTGCATATATATTAGTCTCAGTGTCTGGGCTGTGGTGTGTGTGTGTGTGTGTGTGTGTGTGTGTGTGTGTGTGTGTGGAAATATATAAGTCTCTGTGTCTGGGCTGTGGTGTGTGTGTGTGTGTGTGTGTGTGTGTGCATATATATTAGTCTCAGTGTCTGGGCTGCGGTGTGTGTGTGTGTGTGTGTGTGTGTGTGCATATATATTAGTCTCAGTGTCTGGGCTGCGGTGTGTGTGTGTGTGCATATATACAAGTCTCAGTGTCTTGGCTGTGGTGTGTGTGTGCGTGTGGAAATATATAAGTCTCAGTGTATGGGCTGTGGTGTGCGTGTGTGTGTGTGTGTGCGTGTGTGCATATATATAAGTC
>NW_027140490.1:827500-830000 GCF_036365525.1 Heterodontus francisci | reverse complement strand
TGTGTGTGCACATACATAATTCTCAGTGTCTGGGCTGTGGTGTGTGTGCGTGTGTGTGTGCATATATATAAATCTCAGTGTCTGGGCTGTGGTGTGTGTGTGTGTGCATATATGTAATTCTCAGTGTCTGGGCTGCGGTGTGTGTGCGTGTGTGTGTGTGTGCATATATATTAGTCTCAGTGTCTGGGCTGTGGTGCGTGTGTGTGTGTGCATATATAGAAGTCTCAGTGTCTGGGCTGTGGTGTGTTTGTGTGTGTGTGTGTGCATATATATAAGTCTCAGTGTCTGGGCTGTGGTGCGTGTGTGTGTTGTGTGTGTGTGTGTGTGTGTGTGTGTGTGTGTGCATATATATAATTCTCAGTGTCTGGGCTGTGGTGCGTGTGCGTCTCTGTGTGTGTGTGTGTGCATATATATAATTCTCAGTGTCTGGGCTGTGGTGTGTGTGTGTGTGTGTGTGTGTGTGTGTGTGTGTGTGTGTGTGTGTGTGTGTGTGTGTGTGTGTAAATATATAAGTGTCTGGGCTGTGATGTGTGTGTGTGTGTGTGTGTGTGTGTGTGTGTGTGTGTGTGCATATATATTAGTCTCAGTGTCTGGGCTGCGGTGTGTGTGTGTGTGTGTGTGTGTGTGTGTGCATATATATTAGTCTCAGTGTCTGGGCTGCGGTGTGTGTGTGTGTGCATATATACAAGTCTCAGTGTCTTGGCTGTGGTGTGTGTGTGCGTGTGGAAATATATAAGTCTCAGTGTATGGGCTGTGGTGTGCGTGTGTGTGTGTGTGTGCGTGTGTGCATATATATAAGTCTCAGTGTCTGGGCTGTGGAGTGTCTGTGTGTGTGCGTGTGTGTGTGTGTGTGTGTGTGTGCGCATAAATATAAGTCTCAGTGTCTGGGCTGTGGTGTGTCTGTGTGTGTGCGTGTTTTTGTGTGTGTGTGTGTGCGCATATATATAGGAATCAGTGTCTGGGCTGTGGTGTGTGTTTGTGTGTGTGTGTGTTTTTGTGTGTTTGTGTGTGTGCGTGTGTGCAAATATATAAGTCTCAGTGTCTGGGCTGTGGTGTGTGTGTGTGTGTGTCTGTGTGTGCATATATATAAGTCTCAGTGTCTGGGCTGTGGTGAGTCTGTGTGTGTGTGTGTGTGTGTGTGCATATATATAAGTCTCAGTGTCTGGGCTGTGGTATGTGTGTGTGTGTGTGTGTGTGTATGTGCACATATATATTAATCTCAGTGTCTGGGCTGTGGTATGTGCGTGTGTGTGTGTGTGTGTGTGTGTGTGTTTGTGTGTGCGCATATATTTTAGTCTCAGTGTCTGGGCTGTGGTGTGTGTGTGTGTTTCTGAGTGTGTGTGCATATTTATTAGTCTCAGTGTCTGGGCTGTGGTGTGTGTGTGTGTGCATATATATAAGTCTCAGTGTCTGGGCTGTTGTGTGTGTGTGTGTGTGTGTGCATATATATAGGAATCAGTGTCTGGGCTGTGGTGTGTGTGTGTGTTTTTGTGTGTGTGTGTGGGTGTGTGTGTGTGCATATATATAGGAATCAGTGTCTGGGCTGTTGTGTGTGTGTATGTGTGTGTGTGTGTGCATATATATAGGAATCAGTGTCTGGGCTGTGGTGTGTGTGTGTGTGTGTGTGTGTTTGTGTGTGTGTGTATGTGCATATATATTAGAGTCAGTGTCTGGGCTGTGGTGTGTGTTTGTGTGTGTGTGTGTTTTTGTGTGTGTGTGGGTGTGTGTGACGTTGTGTGTGTGTATGAGTGTGTGCATATATATTGGAATCAGTGTCTGTGCTGTGGTGTGTGTGTGTGTTTGTGTGTGTGTGTTTGTGTGTGTGTGTGTGCATATATATTAGAGTCAGTGTCTGGGCTGTGGAGTGTGTGTGTGTGTGTGTGTGTGTGTGCATATATATAAGTCTCAGTGTCTTGGCTGTGGTGTGTATGTGTGTATGTGTGTGTGTGTGTGTGTGTGTGTGTGTGTGTGTGTGTATATATATAAGTCTCAGTGTCTGGGCTGTGATGTGTGTGTGTGTGTGTGTTTGTGTGCATATATATAAGTCTCAGTGTCTGGGCTGTGGTGTGTGTGTGTGTGTGTGTGTGTGTGTGTGTGTGTGTGTGCATATTTATTAGTCTCAGTGTCTGGGCTGTGGTGTATGTGTGTGTGTGTGCATATATATTGGTCTCAGTGACTAGGCTGTGGTGTGTGTGTGTGCATATTTATTAGTCTCAGTGTCTGGGCTGTGGTGTATGTGTGTGTGTGTGTGTGTGTGTGTGCATATATATTAGTCTCAGTGTCTGGGCTGTGGTATGTGCGTGTGTGTGTGTGTGTGTGTGCATATAAATTAGTCTCAGTGTCTGGGCTGTGGTGTGTGTGTGTGTGTGTGTGTGCATATATATTAGTCTCAGTGTCTGTGCTGTGGTGAGTGTGTGTGTGTGTGTGTCTGTGCGCATATATATAAGTCTCATTGTCTGGGCTGTGGTGTGTGTGTGTGTGTGCACATACATAATTCTCA
>NW_027140490.1:745000-747500 GCF_036365525.1 Heterodontus francisci | reverse complement strand
GTCTGGGCTGTGGTGTGTGTGTGTGTGTGTGCATATATGTAAGTCTCAGTGTCTGGACTGTGGTGTGTGTGTGTGTGTGCGCATATATGTAAGTCTCAGTGTCTGGGCTGTGGTGTGTGTGTGTGTGTGTGCATATATGTAAGTCTCAGTGTCTGGACTGTGGTGTGTGTGTGTGTGTGTGTGTGCGTGCGTGCAATTATCTAAGTCTCAGTGTCTGGGCTGTGGTGTGTGTGTGTGTGTGTGTGTGTGTGTGCATATATATAAGTCTCAGTGTCTGGGCTGTGGTGTGTGTGTGTGTGTGTGTGTATGTGTGTGTGTATGTGTTTGTGCATATATATAAGTCTCATTGTCTGGGCTGTAGTGTGAGTGAGTGTGTGTGTGTGTGCATATATATAAGTCTCAGTGTCTGGGCTGTGGTGTGTGTGTGTGTTTGTGTGTGTGTGTGTGTCTGTGTGTGTGTATGTGTTTGTGCATATATATAAGTCTCAGTGTCTGGGCTGTGGTGTGTGTGTGTGTGCATATATATAAGTCTCAGTGTCTGGGCTGTGGTGTGTGTGTGTGTGTGTGTGTGTGCATATATGTAAGTCTCAGTGTCTGGGCTGTGGTGTGTGTGTGTGCATATATATAGTTCTCAGTGTCTGGGCTGTAGTGTGCGTGCGTGCAATTATGTCAGTCTCAGTGTCTGGGCTGTGGTGTGTTTGTGTGCGTGTGTGTGCATATATATATGTCTCACTGTCTGGGCTGTGGTGTGAGTGTGTGTTTGTGCATATATATAAGTCTCAGTGTCTGGACTGTGGTGTGTGTGCGTGCATATATATAAGTCTCAGTGTCTGGACTGTGGTGTGTGTGTGTGTGTGTGTGTGTCTGTGTCTGTGTGTGTGTGTGTGTGTATGTGTTTGTGCAATTATATAAGTATCAGTGTCTGGGCTGTGGTGTGCGTCCGTGCATATATATAAGTCTCAGTGTCTGGACTGTGGTGTGTGTGTGTGTGTGTGTGTGTGTGCGTGCGTGCAATTATCTAAGTCTCAGTGTCTGGGCTGTGGTGTGTGTGTGTGTGTGTGTGTGTGTGTGTGCATATATATAAGTCTCAGTGTCTGGACTGTGGTGTGCGTGTGTGCAATTATCTAAGTCTCAGTGTCTGGGCTGTGGTGTGTGTGTGTGTGTGTGTGTGTGTGTGTGCATATATATAAGTCTCAGTGTCTGGACTGTGGTGTGCGTGCGTGTAATTATCTAAGTCTCAGTGTCTGGGCTGTAGTGTGTGTGTGTGTGCATATATAGAAGTCTCAGTGTCTGGGCTGTAGTGTGAGTGAGTGTGTGTGTGTGCATATATATATGTCTCACTGTCTGGGCTGTGGTGTGTGTGTGTGTGCATATATAGAAGTCTCAGTGTCTGGGCTGTAGTGTGAGTGAGTGTGTGTGTGTGCATATATATATGTCTCACTGTCTGGACTGTGGTGTGTGTGTGTGTGTGTGTGTGTGTGCATATATATAAGTCTCAGTGTCTGGACTGTGGTGTGCGTGGGTGCAATTATATAAGTCTCAGTGTCTGGGTTGTGGTGTGTGTGTGTGCGTGTGTGTGCATATATATATGTCTCAGTGTCTGGGCTGTGGTGTGTTTGTGTGCGTGTGTGTGCATATATATATGTCTCACTGTCTGGGCTGTGGTGTGTGTGTGTGTGTGTGTGTGTGTGTGTGTGTGCATATATATAAGTCTCAGTGTCTGGACTGTGGTGTGCGTGGGTGCAATTATATAATTCTCAGTGTCTGGGCTGTGGTGTGTGTGCGTGCATATATATAAGTCTCAGTGTCTGGACTGTGGTGTGTGTGTGTGTGTGCATATATGTAAGTCTCAGTGTCTGGGCTGTGGTGTGTGTGTGTGTGTGTGCATATATGTAAGTCTCAGTGTCTGGACTGTGGTGTGTGTGTGTGTGTGCGCATATATGTAAGTCTCAGTGTCTGGGCTGTGGTGTGTGTGTGTGTGTGTGTGCATATATGTAAGTCTCAGTGTCTGGACTGTGGTGTGTGTGTGTGTGTGTGTGTGTGCGTGCGTGCAATTATCTAAGTCTCAGTGTCTGGGCTGTGGTGTGTGTGTGTGTGTGTGTGTGTGTGCATATATATAAGTCTCAGTGTCTGGGCTGTGGTGTGTGTGTGTGTGTGTGTGTGTGTGTGTGTGTGTGTATGTGTGTGTGTATGTGTTTGTGCATATATATAAGTCTCATTGTCTGGGCTGTAGTGTGAGTGAGTGTGTGTGTGTGTGCATATATATAAGTCTCAGTGTCTGGACTGTGGTGTGTGTGTGTGTGTGTGTGTGCGTGCGTGCAATTATCTAAGTCTCAGTGTCTGGGCTGTGGTGTGTGTGTGTGTGTGTGTGTGTGTGTGTGCATATATATAAGTCTCAGTGTCTGGACTGTGGTGTGCGTGCGTGCAATTATCTAAGTCTCAGTGTCTGGGCTGTGGTGTGTGTGTGTGTGTGTGTGTGTGTGTGTGCATATATATAAGT